>NW_016107751.1:544798-589293 GCF_001604975.1 Cebus imitator
TTTTTTTTTTTTTTTTCAGCAGCACTTTTATTCTTCCTTACACAATGATGTGTTGCTGGGGCCTAATGTTCTCACATAACAGTAGAAAACCAAAATTTGTTGTCATCTATTTAAAGAATTGAGAGTTGCGTACAAAAAACTACCTTACATAAATTAAAAGGATGAATACATTTACAGGTGTAAATGCAAACCGCTTCCAACTCAAGGCAAGTAACAGCCCACGGTGTTCTGGCAGAAAAGCAGCTAAGAAAGGAAACCGGGTCCTATGGCTTGGACTTTCCAACGCTGACAGACAGGCAATTGCCAGCTTCTAGAGCAATCCCAGAACACTCGGCCCTGACACATGAATACCCTGCAAAGATAGGAGACTGCTGGCCACGCAGATGCACCAAGCCAGACTTGTCTGCCCACAAGCACGTTTTTACCTCAGCCACGAAGTGACCAAGCCACATGTACTAAAGGTTGAAATCAAAGATATGTACAGGGTATTAAACAAATAACAAGGAGAACAGTTAAACCGACTACCTCATGAAGATCCTCACCGAGTGCAGCTACAGCTTCACCACCGCGGCCAAGCAGGAGATCGTACGCAACATCAAGGATAAGCTGTGCTACGTCGCCCTGGACTTCGAGCAGGAGATGGCCACAACCACATCCTCCTCCTCTCTGGAGAAGAGCTATGAGCTGCCCGACAGCCAGGTCATCACCATTGGTAACGAGTGGTTCCGGTGTCCGGAGGCACTGTTCCAGCCTTCCTTTCTCGGCATGGAATCTTGTGGCATCCATGAGACCACCTTCAACTCCATCATGAAGTGTGACGTGGACATCTGTAAGGACCTGTACACCAACACTGTGCTGTCTGGTGGCAGCACCATGTACCCAGGCATCACTGACAGGATGCAGAAGGAGATCACTGCCCTGGCACCCAGCAGCATGAAGATCAAGATCATTGTACCCCCAGAGCATAAGTACTTCGTGTGGATTGACGGCTCCATCCTTGCCTCACTGTCCACCTTCCAGCAGATGTGGATTAGCAAGCAGGAGTACAATGAGTCCGGCCCCTCCATCGTCCACCGCAAATGCATCTAAACGGACTGCGAGCAGATGCGTAGCATTTGCTGCATGGGTTAATTTGGAAGTATAAATTTGCCCCTGGCAAATGCATACACCTCATGCTAGCCTCATGAAACTGGAATGAGCCTTCGAAAAGAAATTGTCCTTGAAGCTTGTTTCTGATATCAGCACTGGATTGTAGAACTTGTTGCTGATTTTGACCTTGTATTCAAGTTAACTGGCTTCCTTCTTGAGTCCCTTTTTCAGTCAGCTGAATGGGTGACTCTGCCTTCCCGGAGCTCCAAACGTGGACCAAAAGGGGACCCAGTCCTGTTTACTCTGCAGCAAGAACTGCTGCGCTGGCCACAAGAGTTGCACTGGCAACCCGTGGGGCTCCTCCGCTGGGAATCTCCTGGCCCGTAGGCAACTAAAATTCGTCTGAAAGTGTGGCATCCTCTCGTTCTCTGCGCTTTCACTGGGAGCTACAGTCCTGAGCTGCTAGTAATTAGCCATCTTGGATCTCTCTCCAAGAATGCTTTATTCTTTTATATTCATTTTGTTTGTTTCCTCTGACTGTGTATTTTCAAGTAGCTTGTCTTCAAGCTCACTAATTTCTTTTTCTGCTTGATGCATTCTGCTGTTAGGTTACTCCGATGCTTTCTTCAAAAATGTGAATTGCATTTTTCAACTCCAGAATTTCTGCTGCATTCTTTCAAATTTTTTCAATCTCTTTGTTAAATTCATTTGATAGAATCTAAATTTCTTCTCTTTGTTATCTTGGATTTTGTTGATCTTCCTCAAAACATCCAATTTGAAGGCTTTATCTGAAAGGTACTATATCTCTATCTCTCCAAGATTGGTTACTGGTTACTTATTTAGTTTCTTTGATGAGGTCATGTTTTCCTGGATAATCTTGATGCTTTTGGATGTTTGCCAGTGTCTGGACATTGAAGATCTGGGTATTTATTGCAGTTTCCTCAATCTGGGCTTTTTCGTAACTCTCCTCCTTGGGAAGGCTTTCCAGATATTCTAAAGGGACTTGGGTGTTGTGATCTACTTTGGTCAATGTAGCCACATCTGTTTTAGAGGACACCTCAAGCCCAGTAATGCGTGGTCATTGCAGACTCATAGAAGTACTGACTTTATGGTCTTGGATAATATACGGAAAAATTCCCTGTATTACTTAGCAGAGACTTGTTCTCTTTTTTTACTTTACCCCAGACAAAGTTTCTGTCTCTGTGCTGATCTGGAGCTGGGGGAGAAGTGTTACAAGTACGCTTGCAGACCCCAACACTGAAATTGCACTGAGTCATACCCAAAGACAGCACACTACTGGTTCTCACTCAAGGCCTACAGTGACCACTGCTTGGCTAGCACCTATGTTTACTCAAGGCCCAAGGACTTTACATCCAGCAGGTGGTAAATCCAGGCAAGCTTGTGTCCTTCCCTTCCAGGCAATGTGTTCTCCTTAGCCCCTGGTGGGTCTGGGGAATCCCCTCTGAGGTAGGGCCTGGAGTTAGGAATCTTAGGAATCTACCTAGTGCTCTACTTACTGGAGCTGAGCTGGCACCCAAGCCACAAGACAAAGTCCTCCTCATTCTTCCCTCCCCTTTCCTCAAGCAGAGAAGTCTCTCACTATGACCACCACCACCTTTACCTGAGGCAGGTATTGCCTGCAACTGGCAATGTTTACTCATGCCCAAGGGCTCTTCGATGTGCCCTTGGTGAATGCCACCAGGCCTGAGTTTCTCCCTTGAGGGCATTAGGCTCCCTCTGCCCCAGTACAAGTTCAAAAATGACATTTAGGAGCCAATAACTGGAACCAAGGACCCAGGAAGCCCACTTGAAGCTCTATGCCACTGTGGCCAACCCAGTACCTAAGCTACAAGACAAAGTCCCCTTTACTCTCTGTCTCCTTTTCTCAAGTGGAAGGGATCTCTCCCTATCACTACCACAGCTGGTAATGTACTGGGTCACACTTGAAGCCAGCATGGCTATGATGAGTCTCACTCAAATCTGTGGCAAGTACATCCTGGCTATCCCATTGCTGATTAGTCAGGCCCAAGATCTCTTTCTTCAGTCAGAAGATGATGAACAGGACTCTGCCTGGTGCCATATGCTACTGTGGCTGAACTGGTATCCAAGTTACAAACAAAACTCCTCTTTACTCTTCCCTCTCCTCTCCCTAAGCAGAGGAGAGTCTGTCCTAGAACTGCAAGCTGCACTGTAACACAGCACTCCCTTAGCTACTCCAGCTGGTATCTCCCTAGGTCACATGCACTCTGAGTCCACTGGTTCTGAGCCCAGCTCTATACCAGACTTATCTAAGAATTGCAATCCTGTGGCCTAGGCTACCTTTCAAGTTTATTTAGGATTCCAGAGCACTTCAACCTGTGGTGGCAGGACTTGCCACAACTCAGGTCTGACTACTAGACTGGACAATTTGCTTCTGGCTAGGGCTGGCCTAAATGCTCCCTCGATGGGCATCAGCTGAGCTCTGCCTCCTGTTGCTCTCCACTGTGACAGGACACCATTGAGTTTCAATGCAAGATTTCACATCCCTGCACTCTCCCTCTCCTAACCACACAAATTCTTTCTTTATGCCAAGTTGCTTTGCTGGGGTATAAAGGAGGGATAGTGCAGATGATTCAAGACCATCTTTCCTATCCTTTTCAGTGTTTCTTTCTTTAATATGAGTTAAAATAAGATACTGTGATCACTCCTCACTCACCTAAATTTTGGTTCTAATGTAGGTGTTTTTAGTGTGGATAATTTTTCGGTGTTCCTGCTGGGAGGACAATTGCTAGAGGCTTCTATTTGCCCACCATGCTTTGCCTCCCCTATCATTTTATTTTTAACTTTAATTCATTGATTGATTGAGCTGCATTTTATTTTTCAATGAACAGTGGACTCAATTTTTTTCATTTCCCCCCAAAAAAACTAATCGATCATTCTCAAACCAATATCACATATTAAATAAATTTTATGGAATTAACTGAATCATCTGTCTTATTTTCACTAATTTTATGTTAATATTACCAATGTATATTTGTAATATATATTTATATACAATGTATATTATATACCTATATATTTTATATATAAATGTAATATATAAAATGTATTATATATATATATATATATATATATATAGAAAGAGAGAGAGAGCAGGCATACGTGTTAGACACTGAAATCACTGGTGAATACAGATACTATCCTTTCCCTCAAGGAGTTTAAATTTTAATGAGATACAATTTTTCAAAGTAAACAGATAATAAATAAAAAACTGTACTATGTAATTTATAATAATAACTAACATTTATTGAACACTTACTATATACCTGACTCTGTTCCAAGGATCATCAATCTATTGCTTGTGGCAAAATCCAGTCAGCATTCTGTTTCACATAGACAATAAGCTAAAACTAAATCTACATTTTTAAGGGATTATGGGAAAAAGAAAAGAAAATGAAAGAAGGAATAATATGAGAGACAAATTATATGTGACTCACAAAGCCTGAAATATTAACTCTGTGGCCCATTAGAAAAGAAGTTTATTGACCCCTGCTTTAAGCCTTCTAAATGTACTCATTTAATTTTCACAATAAGCACTAAAGTGGTTAATATTATTACATAATGTGTAAGCTCTAATATTGTTCCAGATGAGAAAACTAAAGCACAAAGAGTTTCCTATATTTATCACAGAGGAAATAAACAGGCTACTGTACTTCTAACTAAGGATCAGGAATGAGGAGAGTTAAGGCAAAACAGAAGAGTTTCCTGAAGAAATAATTACTTTTTTTAAAATTTTAAATAGTTGCTTTATTAGAGTATCTTTTTTTTATTATTATACTGGGATACATGTGCAGAACGTGCAGGTTTGTTACATAGGTATACATGCGCCATGGTGCTTGCTGCACCCATCAACCCATCATCTACATTAGGTATTCCTCCTAATGCTATCCCTCCCCTTGCACTGCACCCCACAAGAGGTCCTGAGGTGTGATGTTCCCCTCTCTGTGCCCACATGTTCTCACTGTTCAACTCCCACTTGTGAGTGAGAGCATCAATGTTTGGTTTTCTGTTCTTGTGTTAGTTTGCTGAGAATGATGGTTTCCAGATTCATCCATGTCCCTGAAAAGCACATGAACTCATTCTTTTTTATGCCTGCATAGTATTCCATGGTGTATATATGCCACATTTTCTTTATCCAGTCTATCATTGATTGATGGGCATTTGGGTTGGTTCCAAGTCTTTGCTATTGTGAATACTGTTGCAATAAGCGTACATGTGCATATGTCTCTACAGTAGAATGATTTGTAATCCTTTGGATATATACCCAATAATGGGATTGCTGGGTCAAATGGTATTTCTCATTCTAGATCCTTGAGGAATCACCATACTGTCTTCCACAAGTATACTGTAATCAAAACAGTACAGTACTGGTACCAAAACAGATATATACCCCAATGGAAGAGAACAGAGGCTCATAAATAACACCACACATCTACAGCCATCTGATTTTTGACAAATGTGACAAAAACAAGCAATGGGGAAAGAATTACCTATTTAATAAACGGTGTTGGGAAAACTGGCTAGCCATATGCAGAAAACTGAAACTGGACCTTTTTCTTACAACTCACATAAAAATTAACTCAAGAAGTCTTAAAGATTTAAATGTAAGACCTAAAGCCATAAATACCCTAGAAGAAAGCCTAGGCAATTCAGGACACAGGCATGGCAAAGACTTCATGAGTAAAACACTAAAACCAAAGACAACAAAGCCAAAATTGACAAGTGGGACCTAATTAAACTAAGAAGCATCTGCACAGCAAAAAAACTATTGTCAGAGTGAACAGGCAACCTACAGACTGGAGAAAATTTTTGCAATCTATCCATCTGACAAAGCACTAATAATCAGAATCTACAAGGAATTTAAACAAATTTACAAGAGAAAAACCACTTCATCAAAAAGTGGGCAAAGGATATGAACAGATACTTTTCAAAAAAAGGTATCTATGCAGTTAACAAACATGAAAAAAAGCTCATCATCACTGGTTATTAGAGAAATGCAAATTAAAACTACAATGAGATACCATGTCACGCCAGTTAGAATGGCAATCATTAAAAAGTCAGGAAACAACAGATGCTGGAGAGGATGTGGAAAAATAGGAATGCTTTTACACGGTTGGTGATATTTACTTTCTTAAAAGTTGAGATTACCTGTGAATTGAAAGAACCTGGCTCTAGGCCCTATTGCTGAGAAGCTCAAACATGCAGTATTTGGATAGATACATAGGAACCAGGGAAAAAGATGAGAAGCAGCAGGCATAAGAATAGAAGGAAACAGAAGCCAACAGGGGAGCGTGTTTTGAGGAGGGTGGAAAACATTTAGTGTTGTTGGGCAAGACGGGAAATGAGAGCCAGTAGGTGGCTTGAAGTTTTTGCCTAAAGGACAGGGCATAACTGATCAGGGCCAGCTACCATTATGTCCTATTCTATTATGCCTACAGCTAACATAAAGTAGGTATCAGGATGACTAAGTCCTAACGAGGAGCCACTCACACTATTTTTCTCTAAAGAAAAAAAAAGGTACCATAAGTAATACAACTTTCTGAACTGAGAAACACAAAGAAATAAATTATAACACAAAAGAAATAAAAGACAGAGCCCTTATCTAAGATTTTCCCTAACATTAACAGATGTGTGTAAAAGATTTTGGAACATGATTCCTCATTACCTTCCTCTTGTTCTCCAATATTAACTTCAATTTACCTTCATTTTCTGAGTTAAACAGCTTCTTTTAGTGTTCAGGCAGCTGGGTGCCAGTGAGACGATGGGCTTGATTAGGGTTCTGGTAGGGATAACCGGCATGAAGGATTTCTGTGAGATAAGCAGGGGAGCCTCCAGAGAAATGTTCAGACAAATGTCTGGATTCTTGGGAAAAGAGCAACATCAAGTTTCCATACATGTCCTGGTCCTCCTTAGCCCCCCAAGAAACCAAACCAAACAAAACAAAAAAGACAAACAGATAGATTGAGACATCCTTACCTCAAAAACTGGGAAATCTACTGGCTGCTTCTCAAAATGTGCCAGCAAGGGACTGGAAACCTACCTACTTCAATATTACTGACACACAAGAATAGATGCAAGTGCTTCATCTTTCATCTCTTGTTAAAACAAAAGTAATTTAGCATTCCCTAATGTGCAACGTGAGTTCTGGTGAGCAGAAAAATAATACCTAAACCTTACATAGGGTTCCAAAAGCCAGAGAAAGGAAGGTCAGTAAGAATAAAAAGGAAATACCAGGAAAACAGATCTGCTGAAGGAGACAGAAGGCAGTGTGATTTAAAATAATGAGAATATTAGCAGAAATTCAGGCTTACTATATACACACCAAATACTTTCTGGAGAAAAACAAACAAAAAAAATGCTTTCCTAAATCTATAATTCAATAGGTAGAAATGAAAGAAAACATTATCCAGCTGTCATCTTTTATAAATGCCTACTCAGTATTCTTGGATTCCAATTGGAATCTGAAACATTGCACATTTCCCCTTTATGTTCTTATGAATCCAAGAACAATGAGATGAATACTTTGATTTAAATGCCAAAAATGTTTCAAATTATTATTCCAAGCAATCATTGTTTTTAAAAATCTTTCTCTAGAGGAGGCTCAAAAACCTCACTTAGTTCATGAATACTTATATTTTATTGTAAGAGTAGCCTCTATTGAAGTCACAAATGATTGAGTAGATATTTATAAAGGATGACATCTCAATCATACATTGCTTATCAATGAGGATATGTTCTGAGCAATTTGTCATTAGGCTATTTTGTCATCATATGAACATCATAGAGTATATTTATGCAAACCTAGTTGGTATAGCCTCTTACACATCTAGGCTATGTGAGAGAGCCTATTGCTCCTAGGCTACAAATCTATGCAACATATTACTAAACGTAGTAGGCAATTGCAACATATGGTTAAGTATTTGTGTATCTAAAAACAGAAAATGAATAGTAAAAATACAGTATAAAAGATTGTAAACATGGTAGGTCTGTATAGGACATTTAGCATGAACAGAGCTTGCTGGACCGGAATTTGCTCTGGGGGAAGTCAGTGAGTTCTAAGTAAAATGGGAAGGCCTGGAACATTACTGTGCCCTTTATGTTATTGGCAGCACAGTAAGTTTGTTTCCACCAGAATCACCACAAACACTCCAGTGATATATTATCCTATGATGTTACAACAGCTGCTATGTCACTAGGAGATAAACATTTTTCAGTTGGATTATAATCTCCTATGGCCAACATCACATACGTGGTTCATCATCCCTTGACTGAAACTTTGTTATGCAATGTATGTCTGCAATATGTTTCTTAAATACGTATATATGTACACACACACACACACACACACACACACACACATATATAAACTGAACTAAGAAGCCTAGAATGAACATTCCTTTTCCTGAATGAGGACTATTATCAACTAAGTGTAAGAATCAGAGCATTATTCTGAATATTACTTGCTTTTGTGTCATTATTGGGTCTATTTGACATCTTATAACAGAAATAATTAAATATTTATTACTCCTTAATGAGCTCTAAATTTTCTCTCTCTTTTGGATGTGGAATGTGGATTGCAGCACAAAAGAATATAAGTATGAGAGGGGAGCACCAACCAGAAATGATGCGGGAATTCTCAGAAACAAACGTCAGAAAAAAAAATACCCTCTTTACAAACTTAAATGATGCAAATTGAAAGGGTTTTACATCTAAGAACCCAAGAAGTAGACAAAAGTTTCCACCAATTGACAAAATCAGACAGAAATGTCAGTTGCATTCTCATGGCACTTCTGCTAACTTTGTGAAGGGAACTGTTATTTCTAATTCCAGGATTAACAAGAAGGAATAAATACTAATGTTACATACATATAATAATTTAATTTTTCTGCCATCTGGATGTAAAATTTGTCATTCTTGGGATGGTTTTAATTTAAAAATGTTTAACATGGCTAATGGCAATTCCCTTATGATAGATTGAATTATAAAAAATCCAACTTCTAGACTCATATACAAAGTATATTTAAATGAAATTAAAAGTGAAAAACAAACTGCTGTACAAATATCTAACAGGAAAAGAAAATAGGTGAGTCATATTAATATTAGTAAAATGGTATTCAAAGACAAAGAGTAAAAACGAAGACAAAGACAGTATCTTTAAAGTGTAATCTCTCCTAAAATAATGTGTAGATCTAATTTTATTCTAATTAGAAATCAGATTTTGGTGTACTTGCTGTTACCAATATTAATAATATTTTTAAGTTAATATGGAAAATTCAGTGAGTAAAAATTGCCAAAGAATTGGAAAAAAGAATTATAAAAGATGGCTTGCTTTACAAGATAACTGAAATTAAATATAAAGTTACCATAATAAATGTAAACACAGTTTTGCAAATAGGTCAATGAAATAAAACTAGAATCCAGAAATAGATCAAGTATATGTAGAAAACAAATGGCAAAAGTGTCTACCTCTATTCTAACTTGGAGAAAAATAGATTATTTAATGAATAGTATTGGCATAATCAGCTATTTCTCTAAAATAAACCAAAATGTACACAGTGCTTCATATTACATAAAATTAATTCTCAGATACACTAAAATCTAATTATAAAAGAATTTAACATATTAAAATAATGTGTAAGAGAACATTTGTAAGACTTTGGATAAAAAGTCTGTTAGCAAGATACTAAATCTGAAAGGAAAGACTGATAGATTTGACCAAAAAAAAAAAAAACAAAAAAACAAAACCAACAACGTGTTTAGTTACAGCTTTACACCATAAGCAAATCCAGAATAAAATACAGAACAATAATTTTGCAGCATCTATAATTAATTTTTAAGTGTTTATAAAATATAAAAATAGTCTGACAGAAAAATAGATAAGACAAAATGCAAATCACCAAAAACTTGAGAAAACATGCTCAACTTCATTAGAAGTCAATAAAATGCAAATAAAACAGCAGAGATGTCACTTTATATTCATTTGTGGAAAAACAAATCTTTTAAAAATACTAACATCCAAAATTGCTCAGCTTGTGCAGAAATGTTGGCTGGCTGATGGAATTAAAATCTTCAGAAATATGAAGGAATATCTTAGGAACTGTTCAAAATGAAGAAGAGTAAAAAAAATTTTTAAAAAGTTAACAAAATTTGGAGTATGAGTCTGAACTGGATCATTTTGCTGTGAAGAACATTATAGGAACATCTGGCAAAATTTGAGTCAGTCAGGATTAAATAATATGAATCAGTGTTGATTTCTTAATACCAATAGCTATATTTTAGTTATGTCTACGGAAAATGGCCCTCTTTGTAGGAAATATAAGGTTAAATATTTGGGAATACACAGACATGATTTCAGCAACTTAGTCTAAGTAATTTGTACTTTCAACCTTTCTCTAAATTACAATTTGTTTCTCTCTCTCTCCCTGTCTCTCTCTCTTTCTCTCCCTGTCTTCTTAGCACAGCAAATAAACTTTTAGAAATCTATTCTATAAAAGTAGAATTAACAAAGTTATTTATTTACAATAGAGATGTTAAAAATCTATATATTTTTCAATAAGATAATTAAATTATTATATATCTATAATATACAATATTTTATAGCTATGAGAATGAATTAAAGTTAATGTGTTTAATTTCCGCATCTGACCATGCATGGACTTAGAGAGACCAATGCAAAGAAAATACTCTGTAGAGCATAGCTAGACTCCAGGTGAGTACCTTGTCAGATCTTGAAGAATGATTGTGCAGGTAAAGAGAAAGATGCTAAAAACTTACAGGAGGTGGAGCAAGATGGCCGATTAGAACCCTCCAGTGATCATTCCCCTCCTCCAGCTGGGGCACAAAATTAAACAGCTATCCACACAAGAAAGTACCTTCATAAGTACCAAAACTCAGGTGACTGATCATAGTACATGGCTTTAACATCATATCAAAGAATCAGGCACTGAAGAGGGTAGCAAAGACAGTCTTGAATTGCCAACCCCCAACTCCCCACAGAGCAGCTTGGCACAAAGAGAGAATCTGTGTGCTTGCAGGAGGAAATGTGCAGTGGTTGTGAGATTTTTAAATGGGAACTCAGTGCTACTTTGTAACAGCAGAAAGCAACACAATGCAAAATTCAGCTGGTGCCCATGGAGGGACCACTTAGATCAGCCCTGGCCAGAGGGGAGTTGTCCATCCCAGTAGTAAGAAGCTGAGTTCTGGCTAAGCCCACCACTATGGGCTAAGGTACTCTGAAGTCCTAAGTAAACTTGAAAGGTAGTGTAGACCACAAAGACTGCAATTCCTAGGCACGTCCTGGTGCTGAGCTGGGCTTAGAAACAGTGGACTTGAGGTTCCTGCAACCTACTGAGACACCAGCTGGGATGACCAAGGGAGTGCCTGTGTCACCCCAATCCAAACTCCAGGCAGCACAGCTCACAGCTCTATGAGGAGAGAAAAGAATAAAGGGAATTTTATCTTGCAACTTTCATACTGGCTTAGCCAATATAAAACACCAAGCAGGGTCCCGAAGATCCCATTCCGGGCCATAGCTCTCAGAAAACATTTATAGATCTACACTGGGAACCCACATACCAAAGGTGGGGGGGAAACAGTGTTGGCAGATTTCACCACATGGTATGAAAGAGCCCTTAGGCCTTGAATAAATATCAGTGGCAGTCAAGCAACAATAACTATGGGCCTTGGACAAGACCCAGTATTGGGCTGGCTTCAGGTGTAACATTTTCAGCTGTGGTGACCACAGGAAGGGACCCTTTCTGCTTAAGAAAAGGGGAGGGAAAAGCATAAAGGACTTTTTCTTAAAATATGGTTCCAGCTCAGCCACAGTAAAATAAGACAAACGGGTGGTTCCTAAAGTCCCTGATGCCAGGCCTTAGCTACTGGAGAGACTTTCTAGACATGCCCTAAGCCAGAAGGGAACACACTGCCACAGGCCTTGCATGACACCCAGTATTGTGCTGGCTTCAGGTGTGACCCAGCACAGTCCCAGAGATGGTGGCCATAGGCGTGTTTGTGTCACCCCTACCCTAACTTCAGGCATTTCAGCACAGAGAGAGAGACTCCATTTGTTGAGGGCAGGAGGCAGGAGGAGTAAGGGAAAAAAACAAACAAACAAACAAAAAACCTGGTAATCTAGAGTATTCACCTGTATCTTAACCAAAAACACTAAGGCAGTACTTCTAGAACTCTGAAAAAGTCACAGCATTCCTGGACTGGGGATGCCCCCTAATGCATATGCCCCTTAATGCTGCAGTGACCAAAGAATTAGATCACAACACTCAATTCCCCTTGAATACTTGGAAAGCCTTCTTTTTTTTTTTTTTTTGAGACAGAGCTTTGCTCCTGTTGCCCAGACTGGAGTGCAATGGTACAATCTCGGCTCACCACAACCTCTGCCTCACATGTACAAATAAGCCCAGACTTCAAAGATTAGAATAAATACCTAGCTTTTCATTACCTAGAAATTAATTAACAATGATGATCATTTAGACCATTAAAAAAAAGTGGCCTCACCAGATGAAACAAATAGGCACATGACCAGTTCTGCAATGATAGAGATATGTGGCCTTTAAGACAGATAATTCAAAATAGCAGTTTTTAGGAAAATCAACAAAATCCAAGATCGCACAAAGAAAACATTTAGAATCCCATCAGATAAATTTAACAAAGAGATTGAAGTAATTTAAAAGAATCATGCAGAAGTTCTACAGCTGGAAAATGCATTTGACAAACTTAAGAATGTATCAGAGTCTCTCAACGATGGAACTGATCAAGCAAAGAAAAAATTAACGAGTTTAAAGACAGGCTATTTGAAAATACACAGTCAGAGGACACAAAAAAATAAAAGAATGAAGTATTCCTACAGGATCTAGAAAATAGCCTAAAAAGGACAAATCTAAGAGTTATTGCCTTAGAGAGGAGACAGAGAAAGATTGGGGAAGAAAATTTAGCTAAACAGAAATAACAGAGAACCTTCCGACCCTAGAGAAATATATCAATATTCCAGTACAAGAAGGTTGTAGAACACCAAGCAGATATAGCACAAATAAGATTATCTCAAGAAATTTAAAATCAAATTTTCAAAGATCAATGATAAAGAAAATTTCCTAAAAATAGCAAGAGAAAAGAAACAAATAACATATAAATAAGTTCTAATATGTCTGGCAGTCTATTTCTCTGTGGAAACTTTACATACCAGGAAAGAGTGGCATGATATATTTAATGTGCTGAAGAAAAACACCCTGCTCCTAGAATATTATATTTAGCAAAAATATTATTTACATATGAAGGAGAAATAAAGATTTTACTAGACCTCTCCCACCCCCCCCCCAAAACAAAACAAAACAAAACAAAACCACAAAGATATCATTAATACCAGAACTGTCCTACAGGAAATGTTCGATAGAGCTCTTCAATATGAAAGAAAAGGAAATCAATGAAAAATAAGAAATCATTTGAAGGTATAAAACTCACTGGTAATAGTAAGTATACAGACAAACACAGAAAATTTTAACATAACATTATAATTGTAGTATGTAAATTACTCATATATTGAGTAGGACAACTAAAAGACCAGCCTACCAAAAATCATAATTACAAAAATGTGTGAGATATAGACAGTATAATAAAAATAGAAACAACACAGAGTTAAAATGGGGTGGGGAATAAAATGAAAGTAAAGAGATTTTAATAGTTTTCTCTCTGGTTGTTTTCTTTTGTAATCAGTATTAAGTTATCATCAGTTCAAAATAATGGATTATAATATGTTATTTGCAAGCCTCATGGTAACCTCAGATTAAAAATCCTACAAAATTTTTGAAAAATATAAAGCAAAATATTAAAACATACCACTAGAGAAAATCACTTTCACAAAAAGGGAAACAGGAAAGAAAGAAGGAAGAAAGAGAAGACTACAAAATAACAGAAGACAGATAACAAAATGGCAGGAGCAAGTTCTTATTTGTCAATAATAACATTGAATGCGAATGGACTAAGCTCTCCAGTCAAAAGGCATAGAGTGAATGAATGATAAAAAATAAAACCTAGCAATTTGTTGCTTACAAGAAACATCTTTACCTATAAAGATACATATAGGTTGACAATTAAGGGGGAAGAAGATATTCCATGCAAATGGAAACCAAAAAAGAGAAGGAGTAGCTATGCTTATATCAGATAAAATAGATTTCAAGACAAAAACTATAAAAGGAGATATATAAAATATTATATAATGATAAAGAAGTCAATTCATCAAGAAGATATAGCAATTATAAATATAAATGCACTTTGCACTGCAACATCACCTATTAGTAAGGCATATATTATCAAAGCTAAAGAGAGATAGACTCAATACAATAATATCTAGAAACTTCAGCACCCTACTTTCAGCATTGGGTGGATTATCCAGACAGGAAAACAACACAGAACTGTCAGACCTAATCTGCACCATGGACCAAATACATGTAATAGACAGTTCAGAAAATCTCATCCAACAGCTATAGGATATACATTCTTCTTTTCAACATGGGGACTATTCAAAGATAGATCATATGTCAGGCCACAAAACAAATCTTAAAGCATTCAAAGAAAGTGAAATTCAATCAAGTATTTTCTCTAAACATAATGGAATAAAACTGGAAAACAATAACTTGAATAACTTTGGAAACTATGCAAACAGAAGCAAATTAAATAATATTCTCCCAAATTACCAGTAGATCAATGAAGAAATTAAGGGAGAAATTATAAAACTCCTTGAAACAAATGAAAATGGAAACATAGCATACTAAAACTCATGGGATACAGTAAAAGCAGTAATAAGAGGAAATTTATAGCAATAAGTGTCTATATCAAAATGGAGCAAAACTTCAAATAACCCAATTATGCATCTTAAAGAACTAGAAAAGCAAGAGCAAAGCAAACCCAACATGAGTATAAGAAAATAATAAATGTTAGAGCAGAATTGAAAAACAAATCAGAGTGAAATTAAAAGAAAATAAAGCATACAGAAGATCAACAAAATAAAGAATTCTATTTTTTAAAAGATTAACAAAATCAACAAGCCTTTAGCCAGACTAAAACAGAGAAAATGCAACCAAATAAAATCAGAGCAGAAAAACAAGACAATACAACTTATACCTCAGAAATTCAAAGGATCATTAGAGGTTACTATGAGCAACTGTATGTCAAGAAGTTGAAAAACTTAGAAGAAACAGATAAATTCCTAAATGCGTACAAACTACCAAGACTGAACCATGAAGAATTCCAAAACCTTAATAGACAATCAGTAATGAGATCAAAGCCGTAATAAAAAGCCTGCCAGCATAGAAAAGCCTGGGACCCGATGACTTCATGGCTGAATTTTATCAAACATTTAAAGAGAAACTAATACCAAACCTTCTCAAACTATTCCAAAACACAGAGGAGGAACGAATACTTCCAAACCCATTCTACAAAGCCAGGATTACCCTGATAAAAAAGCCTGAAAAAGGCACATTAAAAAAGGAAAACTACAGGTCAATGTATCTAATGAACATTGATGCAAAAATCCTCAATACAATACTACCAAATTGAATTTAACACAGTAAAATATCATTCATCATGACCAAATAGGATTTATCCTGGGGATGCAAGGATGGTGCAACATATGCAAATCAATCAGTGTGATATATCATATCAATAAAATGAAGAACAAAAAATATAGGAGCATTTCAATTGATGCTGAAAAGGCATATGATAAAATTCAACATCCCTTCATGAAAAAGAAAACCCTCAAAAAACTTGTTATAGAAAGAATACACCTCAATACAATAAATGCCATATATGAGAGACCCACAGCTACAATCATACTAAACTGGACAAAACTGGAAGCCTTTCTCTAAGATCTGGAAAAAGACAAGGATGCTTTTTCAACACTGTCATTCAACCTAATAATGGAAGCCCTTGGTAGACCAATCAGACAAGAGAAAGAGATAGATAGTATCCAAATTGAAAGGAAAAAAGACCAATTATCCTTTTTACAAGTAATGTAATCTTATATTAGGAAAATCCTAAAGACTCCACCAAATAATTATTAAACATGATATATAAACTCAGTAAAGTTGCAGGGTACAAAATCAACATTAAATTATCAGTAGCATTTCTACATACCAATAGTGAATAAGCTGAAAAAGAAATCAAGAAAGTACTCCCATTTAAGATAGCTACAAATAAAATAAAATACCTGGGAATAAACTTAACGAATGAAGTAAAAAAATGTCTACAATGAAAATGTGAAATGCTGATGAAAGAAATTAAAGAGAACATACAAAAAAATAGATATCCCTTGTTCATTAATTGGAAGAATTGATACTGTTAAAATGTCCATACTACCCAAGCAATCTACAGATTCAGTGCAATCTCTATCAAAAATACTGATGACATTCTTCACAGAAATAAAAAAAAAATCCTAAAATTTATACAGAAACACAAAAGTGCCAGAATAGCTGAAGCCATCCTGAGCAAACAGAGCAAACTAGAGGAACCACATTACCTGACATCAAACTCTTCTACACAGCAATGGTAACCTAAACAGCATAGTAGTAGCATAAAAGCAGACACCTAGACCAGTATAACAGAATAGACTGCCCATATATAAATCCATACATCTACAGTCAATTCATTTTTTACAAAGTAGTCAAGAACATCATTGGGGAAAGGACAGTGTCTCAAATAATGCTGGAAAAATTGGATATTCATAGCAGAAGAATGAACCTAAAGCTCTATCTTTCATCATATACACATATCAAATCAAAATGGATTATTAAGACTTAAATCTAAGACCTCTAACTATGAAACTGCTTCAAGGAAACATTGGTAAAACTCTCCAGGACATTGGTCGGGGCGAAAATTTCTAAAGTAATACTCCCTAAAGCACAGGCAATCAAAACAAAAATGGACAAATATAATAACATCAAGTTAAAATGCTTCTGCACAGCAAAGGAAACAGTAAAATGAAAAGAGATCCCATGAAATAGGAAAAAATAACTGTAAACTATCCATCTGACAAAGGATTAATAACCAGAATATATAAGGAGCTCAAACAAATCAATAGGAAAATAATCTAATAATCTGATTTTAAAATGGATGAAAGACCTGAATAGACATTTCTCAGAAGACGACATACAAATGGCAAACAGGTATATTAAAAGGTGCTCAAAATTATTGATCATAAGGGAAGTGCAAATCAAAACTGCAATGAGATATCATTTCATTTCAATTAAATTGGCTTCATCCAAAAGACGGGCAATAACAAACGCTGGAGAGAATGTGAAGAAAGGGAAACCCTGGTACACTTTTTGTGGGAATGTTAATCAGTAAAGCCACTGTAGAGAATAGTATTGAGGTGCCTCAAAAAACTAAAACTAGGGCCCGGCATGGTGGCTCACACCTGTAATCCTAGCACTTTGGGTGGCCAAGGTGGGCAGATCCTTGAGCCCAGTAGTTTGAGACAAGCCTGGGCAACATAACATAGTAAGACCCCAACTCAATAATAATAAATAATAATAATAATAATAATAAACTAAGAATAGAACTACTATATGAACCAGCAATCCCACTGCTAGGTTTCCAAAAGAAAGAAAATCAGTATATTAAAGAGATATCTGTAATATATAATCATAAATACCTATGTTTATTGCAGCACTAATCACAATGGCCAAGAGTTGGAAGCAACCTAAGTATCCAACAACAGATGCATTGATAAAGAAAATGTGGTACATATGCACTATTCAGCCATGAAAAGAATGAGATCCTGTGATTCATAACAACATGAATGGAACTGGCGGACAGTATGTTAAATGAAATAAGCCAGGCACATAAAGACAAGCTTCTCATGATCTCACTCAATTGTGGGAGCTAAAAATTAAAACAATTGAACTCATAGAGACAGAGAGTAGATGGTTACTAGAAGCTGGAAATGATAGTGGAGGCGAGGGGCTGGGACATGGAGATGGCTAATGAGAACAAAAATATGGTTAGATACAATACAGAAGATGTATTATTTTATAGCTCAACAGAATGACTACAGTCAGCAATAGTTTGCTGTACATTTTAGAATGACTGAGCAGGTACATTAAAAATATTTAGAACAGAAATACATGATAAATTGCATACTAGACGTGCTAAAAACCCCATTTGCCCTAGTATGATTATTAAATATTGTGTATCTCATTACCCCACAAATATATACAGCAATGTACCCATAAAAAATAAAAATCAAGAAAATTGAGAAAAATATTTTAAAATGATAAAATGGGAGATCAGGCACAGTGGCTTATGCCTATAATCCCAACTCCTTCAATTTTTGTTTAATTTTTTAAAAATAATTTAAAATCTTAAAAAATTTAAAACCTTATACTCCTTGGCACAAAAATGCTTCAAGAGAAAAGTTATGTTTCATTCCAGCAAATCATTTAAAAGTGTTATGCTTTTTTTTTTTACATAGTAACAAATTAAAGTCATCTAACATACATAATTTAATGTCAAAAATGTTCAGACTCCCACAAAATAAGTGCATTTTTATCCATCAGAGTCATTCATTCCAATAAAATCAATAATCAATGTCCTACTAATGTTGACTCTAAACATTTATTTATTTTTTCAGAGTTATCATTTCCACACAACAAATGGGAATAGTAAACTGAAGTTAATTCTGGGCACAGGCAGCAATTTTAAAAAGCAAGTTTATTGTCCTTGCTAGGCGAATAAACATAAAAAAGAATTATGAGTCTTCCTTTTTTAGATAAGCTGCTATTCTTTAAGAAACCACCAGGTCAAATATCTGTCAATTTAAAGACTCAGACTTTGGCATCACTGAGATTCATATAATAATATATAAATGATATATAATAATTCATATTTTATATCTCATAATATATGAAATTCATATAATAATTCATATAATGATAAAAAATCATGCAATGATTTTCTTTATATTTCATATAAAATGAAATTCATATAATTATTCATATAATGAAAAGCCTGATGGCCTGCTGGTATGGGCGTTATTTTTAATAACACCATATCAACAATAGGACAACATTTTACTTTCAGACAATATCAAATGGGGGTAAGAAGGAGGACGGAGCCAGCACTCTAGGATCTGATTAAATTCATAGAAATTTAATTTAAAAATATCAGCTTCGAGATTTCACTCACTTGAGTGCAGGTGGGAATTTGAATCAGAACATGAGAAATGCTGATCTGAACAGGTCACGCCAAAGCCCTAATTGCCACTTCAGCTTTATTTACATTTCCTCTAAATTGACCATAACCCTCACGGCTCAAGTTTTTGCTAGAGTATACACTCTTGACAATGACTTATTTGACCACTCTGAAAAACAGTGTTGCGGATTGTACAAGGATAACAAGTCTGATGTGTGATTCAAAGACCTCAGCAAATTTTCTTCTAGTATGAGAGGGACAAAATAGCAAAATCTCAGAGTATGCATTGGATTTCTCTACCTTAATTTGGTATACTTCATTTCAACAAGGAAGTGCTGATCATTTATCACTGGCTGTGTTACATTAAGCAAAAAAGAAATACATGACTAAGTTCTAACTCTGAAAGGACATATAGAGAAAGCTTCTACATCACTCCCCAACTCTGAGCTTCCTGCTCCAGTGTGTGAACAATTATATTTTGTGCTATTTTCTATGATGAGGCAAATAATATTTGGGGCTTTCTGCTAGGACCATTTAATATAGGCAAGGTTTTCATTTTTGTTGTTTTCTTCTTCAAATCACATTGTATACTCAGCAAAGACAAGAATAATTCATTGTAATATAATTCTTTTATATTCCACTGCTCATGCTTCACCCACAACACACAAACACAAACACACCACACACACAGAGATACTCCTCAATAGTTCCTATTCTGATAAACTGCTCACCAAAAATGTAAACAATTTCCCGTTAAATGGGCCTTAAAGTTTTCACGCGTTTGTTGATGCCTAATTTTCTTTATTTGGAAAGTGAAATTCAAATATCAGTCTTCTCCTCTAAATTATTGGATATGCTTCTAATAAATATCGATCTTAATGAATATAAACATCCTCAAATAGTAATTATTGAGAAATAAAATGGCTACTCTTCTTTGAAAAGAAGCTCTAATATCCAACAACATCCTTAGCTTTATAAAGCAGAGGAACCTTCTAAGGTGCTGACTCCAGCCTCTGTACTACTTTCCTCCCACCAAATGTCAGCAAAGTTAAATGGTCAGAATATATATATATATAATACATTATATTAGATTATACATCAGAGTATGCATCTAATATATATTAGAACAAAGTTCTAATATATATACACATATTTATATTCATGTTTATCTACGATTATATGTATATATAATATATAATTAGAACAGGGTTAGGATAATGTTGGCACACTCATGCCATCTTTCCACACCATAGATGAATTTTATACAATTAAATATAGAAATATTTATTATTTATCTTATGTATTAGTTTGCTGCAGCTAGCATAACAAAATGCCACTGACTGGATAGCTTCAATAATAGAACTTTATTTTCTCCATCTGGAGGCTGTAAGGCAAGGCAAGATCAAGGTGCCAGCTGTGGGTTGGTTTCTTCTGAAGCCTCTTTCTTTGGTTTGCAGATGGCTACCCTCTTGCTGCCTCTCCACGTGGTCTGTGCATGTGCCTCTGTGCATGCACAGCCCTGGTGTTTCTCTGTGTTTCCTATTCTCCTCTTATAAGGACAACAGTCCTGTGGAGTAGGACCCAATACAACAATCACATTTTAATTCGATTACCTCTTTTAAGGCCTTCTCTCCAAATACAGGCATGTTCTGAAGTACTAGAGGTGAAGGCTTCAACATATGAATTTTGGGGACATCCAATTCAGCCCATAACACCTTACTAGCAGCTACATACTCAAAGGATATGAAAATGGCACAGTCCTTTATTTTAATGAGCAGAGCATGAACCTCTTTTAGGGTGGTAAGTCAGTAAACAAATAATTATAATATTAGAATACAAGTACAACAAAATGGAACATGCAAAATGTTGTTAAAGTTCAAGAAAATGAAAGGATTACACCCATTTTGAAGGATCAGAAAAAAGTTCATGGAGCAAGTGGTGTTTGAATTGCCAGAATTATAAGATAATAAAATTGCATTTTTTTAAGCCACTAACTGGTCATTTATTACAGCAGCCACAGACACCTAATACAATGTCCATTATTAAGTTAAGGGAAGTTTAGATAATTCTGAGCTTTCTGAGAGTTTTTTTTTTTTTTAATCATTAAAGCTTGTTTATTTACTTCAAATTCATTTCTGCATCTATTGATGTGATCATGTGACTTTTCTTTTTTTAGCCTTTAAATGGGGAGTCACTGATTATTTTTTGAATATTAAACTAGCCTGGCATTCCCAAAATAAACCACACTTGGTCATGTTGTATTATCATTCTTTTTATGTACTGCTGGATGTGATTTACTAGATGTTTTTTATTGCAGACATTTGCATCTATGTTCATGGGAGCTATTCATTTATAGTTTATTTTTTCTTGTATTTTGTTTTGTTATCAGGACAATGAGGTAAAATGAGAAATGTAATAGATTTTGTAGAATTGATAGAATTTTCCCCCAAAACCATCTGTGTCTGGAGTTTTCTGAGTTCTCGGATAGTTGTGTTGTGTCTGTCTGTAGATTTTAGTTATAATTAGTGTAATGAATGTAGATATGTGGTAATAGGCCTACTCAATATGTGATGGCATGTGGCGGCTGTGGGTAGCATTTGTTTTATGTGGCGTGGTTTCTGCTTCACACAATGTACTGCTAATACCTGGGCATCTGTGTCTTTCATTATTTATGAACAATTTTCAGTTGTTATTTCTTCAAGGATTATCCCTTCTCCATTCTTTGTACTATCTTTTTTTGGGATTTCAATTAGTCAGATGTTAACACTTTTAATTATTTCCTTCTTATCCATTAATTACTCTTATATTTTCTATTTGCTTGTACATCTGAGTAATTTATTCAGATATATCTTTTATTGCAATAATTCTTAATTGTACTCTGTCTTCTCTACTGTTATATCATTTACTAATTTTTAAAATTTTAATAATTATAGTTTTTTATTTTTTAAGTTTATTGTATTTGTTTCTGTGATGGCATACTTTATGTGTCAACTTGGCAAGGCAGTGGGGCCCAGTTGTTTGGTCAAACATTAATATAATGTTTTGTGAAAGTATTTTGTAGATGTAATTAACATTTACAACTAATTGATTGTATGGAAAGGATATTATCCTCAATAAAGTGGCAGAGCCTTTTAGTTGAACACCTGAAGAGCGAAAACTGATTACCTGAAGAAGGAATACTGCCTCAACTGTAACAGAAATCCTGCCTAAGTTTCTAGTTTGCCAACCTGCCCTTTGGGTTTCAAAACTGACTCTGGAACATAAACTTTTGCCTGAGTTTCCAGCCTGCCAGACTGCCCTACAATTTTCAAATTTGCAAGACTCCACAACCACGTGTGCCAATTTCTTAAAATAAAGCTAGATAGATGATAGATAAACAGATAACTGAATTGAGTCTATTAGTTCTGTTTCTTTGGGAAACCCTAATTTATCAAATTTGTCTGGACATTTTAACAACTTCTTATTAATTACTATTTTTGTTATCTCATTTTTATTTTGGTAAACATTTCCAGTATAAGAATTTAAAAGTTTGTATCTGATAGTTGGAATTTTGGATCCTCAGGAAATCTGGATCTATTGTTTATTGTTTTGATGACTCTCTTCCATGTTGATCTGGTACTTTGTAAGCCTGATAATATTAATTATGAACTCATATTTGATTAATTTGATTATATGGATAATGTGCTAACCAAATTTGAGGGTGTTTTCTTCTTGACAGAAATTTTCATTTGCTTCTGTGAAAGTCAGGCATTGTTACCACACTGAAGCTACTTCCAACCCCTCTTTTGGTCTCAGGATGTCTCATTCAGCTACTCCAACTTTGTGTTATTGGCTCAAGTCCTAATTTAGGGACCCCTGCAAACCACTCCCTAATTTGGGGATCAGCACCTGACTTCATGTAATCATATTCTGTTTTCAATTTATTTTATTTTTATTTTTTCTTTTCATACATATTCTGCTTATATATCTTTGTGTTTTCTGATCATATATTTTTGGCTACATGGGGACTTTCTTGCTCCCTGGGAGCATATATTCACCCATATATGTATATAGACATTTTATGCAGGATCTAATTATTTTATAACAGGAAAGCTTCCTCATAATATCTGGTCTGACATACTGCCAGCAGCACATTGCTAGTCACTTAGGATTTTGTTAACAAATTATGCAGATAATTAACAGATAATAGGGTAGTTATGAAAAAATGTTATTTCATAATAATTGAAAATCTAAAGAATTTGCTTTAAAAATTTCAATACATTGGCCAGGTGCGGTGGCTCACACCTGTGATCCCAGCACTTTGGGAGGCCGAGGCGGGCGGATCACGAGGTCAAGAGATCAAGACCATTCTCGCCATGATGAAACCCCGTCTCTAATAAAAACACAAAAATTAGCCACGTGTGGTGGCACGCACCTGTAGTCCCAGCTACTCAGGAGGCTGAGGCGGAAGAATTGCTTACACCCAGGAGGCGGAGGTTGCAGTGAGCCAAGACTGCGCAACTGCACTCCAGCCTGGCGACAGAGTAAGGCTCCATCTCAAAAAAAAAAAAAAAAAAAAAAAAAAAAAAAAAAAAAAAAAAAATTTTCAATACATTAAATTATATTTTAATGCTTTGAACTTTGTTTCTAATATAATAATGTCAGATAATTCTAAACTTGTATATAAAATAGGGTGGCTGATCAAAATGTATCTCTAGAATTCTATAAATTCAACTTTGGGTTATTTATCACTCAAAACAGCTGTGTTCAGGGTTGTATTTATCACAGGAGATTTACAGAGCAAAAAGTCTGCTTGAAACACCTTTGTATTTGAAGAAATCTTATTTTTGGCAGCATGCGGAAATACAGTGATTAGAAGAACTCATTAGTCAAAAGATAAAAGATTTTTTCTTGTCTATGAATCATTGATTCATGGAAGCTAAAGTTGAAAATAACTCAGTAAGTCATCTAATTCATTCCTTTCTCAGAAAAAGAATTTCTCAAGAATTTAAAGGAAAGGTTCTTGTTAATTTATTCTTTTAAATTCCTGAAGGCCTATCTTTCCTTTTTAAAATTATTCTAGTTATGTTATGATTTGTTTGACATGAAAGTCTTTCCAAACACCAGGAGTTAGAATGGTAATATTATGTTAAAATGCTTAGAATAAAATGTAAATCAAGAAAAAAATATTATATAAAATTTAGAAACTTATTAACAGCTAATATTACATAACATCCAAAGTCTCAAATAAAAGAATAAGTAGCATATGTCCTAAATAGGTGCTATTTTAGATAACAGATTAATCATTCAACTTCTGTCCATGATATAAATAAGACATATTTGAAACTTATAGTACGCATTGTAGCTTAACTTCAGAGTAACCACAAGTGAATATACACACTATCTTTCCAGGCCACAACTCAAACTGTTCTTCAGTAGCTCATTCCCTCTTGTTATTTAATTGAACCTCCTGCACCTGTCCAAATCATTGTTCACATTTAGTGACTAAATGGTCTTCTAAAACATAGATCTGACTTTGTCACATGACAATTCAAAATTTGTGATGTTCCAATTCCCTACTAAATGAACTTTAAATACAATTCCTCTTGAGCCTAACTTTCTACTTTCATTTCCCCTATATCAATGTTCCTTCTTTTTCCTGTGTTTCCTATGGTTTATTTATCTAATCCCTCTGCTATTTTCCAAACATGTCCTCCTCTGGACTATTTGCCTGTGTGTTTGCCAGTTACCATCTCCCCTCCTCTACCAGGAACTCTGTAACCACCTGCCAAAGCTCTAAATATTCCCTAAGTCTCATTTCAGCTCTTCTTTGAAAGTCATTCTAGAATCCTTTAGTTAAAATAAATCTCTCCTCCATCCCATTCATTAATATGAATTTCTTCCCCATTCTATCATTTAGTATAGCACTGTATTTGAGCTGTAGGTGTAAATACATTAACCTACTAATTTAGGCAATCAGTTGTAGGGAATCATACCTTTTGTTTCTTCTATACAACTTGGAGTGCATAATTTTATTGATTATCGGTTTTTTGCTATAGATAAGAATTAACTAATGTTTTTATGACATAAAGATTTGGACATACATATAAAAATATAGTGTATGAATTATATATATTATTTCTGGAGTCAGAAAAACTGAGATTATAATCCTTGTCTAGCTACGTAATAAGTAGCCTCTGACAATGTACTTAACCTCTCTAACTTCAGTTCCCTCATCAATAAAATAAATTCAGAATTATACCCAACTAATGAGATTTTTGTGAGGATCAAATATTATGCTATTCAAACACTTAGGATAGTGGTTGCCATAGTAAACATCCAATAAATATTACTTATTATTAGTTATGAATATCTGTATAATTCCACACAATTGCTATTTAAAATAAATCACAATAAAATAAAAAAGGATACAAGTATTGGTAGAATTTGGAGACACTGTTTAGGTGTTATAGACACCCAAATCTATGTCATGTAACATACAATTTTAGGCACTTAGAGTTATGCTGATGAAAACTGTGTAGGGAAAGGAACAAAATATTCTGCAATGAAGCAAGAATGTGTCATTGACATACAATCCACCTCACTGCATTTCAATACTATGTTAACTGGCAAACATTCCTTTCTATTTATTTGAACAAAATAATATTGAAACAAATATAACTCAGGCAACCAACAAATAGAAATTTATTTCAAATCTCAAAAATCTATTATCTGAAAGGAAAGATACATATATACCGCTCTATTCTAAATACTTTTTCCAGGGAAGCATTGCCTTGTTATATGAAAGCTTTTTACAAGTTTTACAATATAGGAAAGTTTAAATGTATTATGTGGACTTTTCAAGCAACTTAGCTGCATTGGATTTGCTTCACAGAGCCTCCCAAAACAGAAGCTTACGACATCTGTTCTTAGTTACCCTAATTTCAGTAACCAATCCTAGTTTAGTCGTAGAAGTCCTGCCTGAATTTACTGTTTCTCCAAAGAGAATCTTTCTAGAACATTCCCATTACTCTCAGCAAAAGGAGTTCTCTCTTCTGAGATTTCCTTAGCACAAAGCAACAAAATGAAGCTAGAATTATAGTAGAATTAAGAGCTGCCTGATTTATAGAAATTTATCTCCCTGAGGATTGTGAACTTCTCAAGGTATAAACAACAGATTTTTCAGTTTTCCCCTTTTTGATGTCTAGCCAGTCGTCGACTCAGAGGAGGTCCTCAACAAATATTTACCAATTTAAAAAATAAGTATTTGCTGATTTAAAAACTGTGGACTCAAATAAGATCCTGTGATAGAAAATTCTAACTGCAAATAAGTCAGGAAAAAAATTAAAATTTGCCTCTGGTTTCTTCACACACACACACACACACACACACACACACACACACACACCTAGATCTTTCTAGGTCCAGGCATTTCCAGCTTTTTAGCGAGTGATTTTACTATACCTCTGTTGGAGTTTTCATTGCAAAGGGCAGTTTACCAAGCCTTAAATACAAACTGTATAAACACAAGTTTTTGAAATATAAGTACTACTATTCTTTGAATATGTGTAAATCTAATTGAAAGGAGACATTGGGCTTGGAAAAGGCTTCCCACTTAGCATTCCTGATAAGGAAGAATGAATCAATTCTTTTCCTTGTGGATCATCTGGAACAGATTGGAATTTTTCAAAAGAAACATTTCTAAGCAGCTAAAGCTACCACAAGCATAGTGGCAGAAAACAATTATGGAAAATGAAAATTTAAAAATATACAGAAGTTCAAATGTTTTAACCAACTAATCAGCAATTAATTTTGGTTGGACTTGTCTCACAGAGCTTCCCAAAATGGAAGTCCATGACACCTTGTCATACTCGTAACCAATGTGAAAATCCTGCCCTAGAGATCCAGCATTTCAATCCACAAGCCATTAGGCTATGAAGTATGCTTCTGCCTTGACAGCAGTGCACAGGCTATAAAGGATATAAAAGAGGCTCCCCACCAACTAGCAATCCAAATTTTAAAATGGAGATTGCTGTGTGCTAACATCAGTAACAACAAAAAAAAAGGATGAAACATGCAGGGAATAAGAAAAAACATGTCATCCGGCTTCAAAGATGTAAATTAGTTCTTTTGAAGAAGCACAGATATTTGAGGCTGTAAATTACAATGTCAAATTAGATAGAAATCTTCAATATAGTTCAGTAACAAAATCATGCAGGGTTCTTTTGGACTTAATACTGAGAAAGATGGTATCTCTTGTTTCATACAAAAGAGAGATGTGATGTGATAGTATTTTCCATATGAATGATGAGCCCATACCTGGAATACAGCATTCAATTTGTGCTTGTTGGTGCCCAAAAGATCTACATAAATCAAAAGGATTTCAGAGAAGGTGGAGGAAAAAATTATTAGTGAAATGAGAAATTTGATGGATGGACTGTAGACTAAAAAGCTATTAATACATTTGATATTTTTGTCTAAGCAAAGCCCTTAAGGAAGAATTTACTTATGGGGGAAATCCTACTGATACCAGAAAGTTCTGAGCCTTGGATTGAGCAAAGAATATGGACTTGGATATAAATAAATCTGTACTATTTTGGACATATACTAAAATAATGAGATAAAATTATGAATAAACATATTATCTGTGAAAGCCAATTAGTGACCAACAAATGCTATTCAAAGTGTGGCCCAGAAGATTGACCATCAGCATCCCTCAGAAAGGCAGAATCTCAGGTCCCAACACAGAGCTCCTGAGTCCAAGTCTACATTTTAAGAAGATCTGCAGATTATTTATCAGTGTACAATAAATCTTGGAAAATATTGGTAATATATCAAATAACAAGTTTGGCGCAGGGCTGAGTTTAAATTTTGACATTGCCTCTTATTAGCTATGTGACCATGATTAAATCACTTTATCACTACATACTTGAGATTCCTCATCTGTAAAAGGAGTATATCAATTTAAGAGAGTTATATTGAAGATTATTGAAATAATACAAATAAAATATTTCTCAGAGTAGAGAGAGACCTACAAATGGTATCATGCATACATGGTATAATGGTTGACTGTCTCTGAGAAGGAAAAATGAAATGTAGGGAGAAAAAGGAGGAAATAAAAGAGAAGAAGAATAAAAGGGGAAAGTGAAGAATTATTAAAAGATTATGTTCTAGACAACAGTGAGAGACATTTCTGTCTTTCACCTGTAAGCTTCAGTCCCCACACCCTGGGTATATAGTCTGCTTTATCACTCAATTTTCTTCTGCTTTCTCTTTGTTAAGTTAAATATTCTTTTGCCCTATTCTGTGACTCAAACATTCTCTCAATGTGTCACAGCTATGAAACCTCCCAAAAAGCAGTGACAGGAGACTGGCTTAAACCCTTTGAGTGAAGAAGTTGGAAATCACTGTATACGTGTATCTCTCTACATTCATGTTCACTATAGCTCTGAGTAAGCTGGATATGAGTGCATATGTCAATGTCCCTATCTTTTTGTGCAAACTCTGAAGAGAAGATGCACAGCACCTGTCAGAAGATATTGATCTTTGAAAATTCTACAAGATGAAATTTCCAGTTCTATTTGAGGTCTTGTTCTGGGGTCTAGAATTAGGCTAAGGGTTGATGATGAGATTATTAAAGAAAAAAACATACTAACCCTTGTTAAAATAAGGAAGACTTCATTCGGGACTAGTGGAGTATATGTCAAGACTATCACAATAAGGGAGAGCAATTGGGCTGAACTCCAAAAACAGCAAAGACTCCTGAGGATTTATAGTCAATGAGCAGAATGTGGAGTCACTGCATAAAAAAATGCTAAGAAGAAACAGCAAGATTAGGGGGATTCTTGCTAAACCAATTTAGAGTTCTTGCTAAAGGTAAGTCAGGGTCATCAGAGATCAAGGGCAAGAGATGAAGAATTTTACCAGATATCAAGAGTGAGGGATCTTCTCTAAGCTTCCTGAGCATGACTTGTGCTGAAACTGAGTTATGGAGACTGAAGACAGTACCCAAGTTGAAAAGAGTGATCAGAGGAGCCTGACTAAAGTTTGAGCAAGGAAGGAGTCTTTGTCAAAAGTAAGGGTCTACAACACACACACACACACACACACACACACACACACCCCACCTGGAAATTAAACTCCCTAAACTGACATCAAGAAATCATCATTTTCTAGGGACATTATAGCCACAAATGTAAATGAACAAGAAGAAAGGCCCTTAGGAAAGGGTCAGGCAAACAGCATACACCATAATTTCAAGAGCAAAGGGATGACTTGCTACTGCTGGCACTAACCAAAACAGCAGACAATGAAATAACTAAACCAACAAAACATCATGTGGCTTAGAGAAGCTCCAGAAAGGAGAAATGCAATACTGATATGTGTGTGCGCACGTGTGTGTGTGTGTGTGTGTGTGTGTGTGTATCAAAGAGAGATAAACAATTGTAAAGTTATTATAAAATTTAAAATGAGAGAATGTATTATTGTTGGACAATTCTTTGAAGGTTACTAAGTTCAAACAATGTCAAGAAGGCAACATGATTCTGTGACTTGCTCTCATCTGTAATACATTTCCACTCACAAAAAATAAAGGAGTTAAGTATGTGTTCATGTTAATGATGCTAATATTTTTATGGGTACTTGTACCTCCCACACTAGTGACTCTAGGGCACTGGTTGTTATCACAAGTCAAAGTAGTGTAAATTTTGTATCAAAAAAATCTATAAATTGTATTACTTATGGAACATTTTACTGATTAAAAACTCCCTCTGCTACTAAAACAGTAAAATGTATAACAAAGCACATTTTTCACTTCAACAAGTTTCATTAGTAAAAGACTATTTAGCTTTTTTAAGATCATTTATCTTGTATATAAAAATGAATTTTCTCAAAGTGACTCATATTGTTATTTAAAATGCCCCTGTAATGCTAAAAAAATAACCTAATGCAATAGAATTATCTAAAAGCAGGGAGCCCATCAAAATTATTTCTTATTGAACAAGAGTGTCCTATGGAGGTAGCCATAATTTACATTAACATGAAATTGAGAAAAATACATTTCATTAGCATAAAACTTTATACTGTACAGCTACATCTTCAGCTTGTATTTCCTTTTAGAAGTTGACAAATGCAAGTTCCATATTTCAGATACAGTAAATCTTAGGAGAAGAAATAAGATATGCCTAACAGTTGTAGCATAATTAAAATCTCATTTGCTATATATAACAGTGAGAAAGGTAAGCAATTACAGAAAGATAAGTGTATGATAATCTCTTCTTTGAATACAGTATATCCTACTGACAGTCATGTAACATAAATTTGATATTTATTTGAATATTTGCTATTTAGAATCTAGATACACATAATAAGTTTATTTAAAATTTAAAATTACATTAGCACTCACTGTTGGGTATAAATAATTATTGCTTTGGCGATTTTTTTTTCCACATACACCACGTTTCAATGAAAATTCAAATAAACATGGTTAGAGCATATGTGAACATTTATCTAATTATTAGTGAGAGAAGAAAATAATGATTTTTCCCCGAGGATTTTATGTAAGCTGATCATTTGATTTCTGAGAATGAATTAAAGGCAAAACACATGTCCATGATAAGACTTGTGTTTCAGGCCCTAGCTATCTGCAAAGCTAAAACTCATGGAAAAAGGACTGGAAACAGACGTGGAACAAAAAAAGGCCCTAAAATGCATCTTTCATTTCCACTTTAATTCCAATGTCAGAGATATTTTCACAGAGAAAAACAGACAGTTGCTTTACCCCTTATTAACAGCTTTCTTTTTTTTTTTTTTATTGTTGTTGTTGTACTTTGGGCTCTGGGGTACGTGTGCACCTCCTGCATCCTGCAGGATTGTTGCATAGGTACATATATGCCATGGTGGTTGGCTGTCTCCACCCCCCTTCCCCTCCAGTTGCCTACATCAGGCATTTCTCCCTCTGTTATCCCTCCCCATCCTCCCTGTCCCCTCACTCTCCCTTCCCTCCCCCCCTCCCCTCCCACACCTAGCCCTGTGAGTGTTGTTCCCATCCCTGTGCCCAAGTGTTCTCACTGTTCATCACCTACCTATGAGTGAAAACATTCAGTGTTTGGTTTTCTGTTCTTGTATCAGTTTGCTGAGAATAATGGTTTCTAGATTCATCCATGTCTCTACAAAGGATGGGAACTCATTTTTTATGGCTTCATAGTATTACATGGTGTATATGTGCCACATTTTCTTTGTTCACTCTATCATTGATGGGCATTTGGGTTGGTTCCATATCTTTGCTATCTTAAACAGTGCCAAAACAACCATACATGTGCATGTGTCTTTATAATAGAAAGATTTATAATCCTTTGGGTATATACCCAGTAATGGGATTGCTGGGTCAAATAGAATTTCTATTTCTAGATCCTTGAGGAAGCGCCACACTGTCTTCCACAGTTGTTGAACTAATTTACACTCCACCAACAGTGAAAAAGTGTTCCTTTTTCTCCACACCCTCTCCAACATCTGTTGTCTCCAGATTTTTTAATGATTGGCATTCTAACTGGCCTGAGATGGTATCTCAATGTGGTTTTGATTTGCATTTCTCTAATGACCAGTGATAATGAGCATTTTTTCATTTGTTTTTTGACCACATATATGTCTTCTTTTAAAAAGTGTCTGTTCATATCCTTTGCCCACTTTTGAATGGGTTTGTTTGTTTGTTGCCTGTAAATCTACTTTAGTTCTTTGTAGATTGTGGATATTAGCCCTTTGTCACGTGGGTAGATTGCAAAAATTTTTTTCCCATTATTTTGATTGTCAGTTCACTCTAATGATTGTTTCTTTTGCTGTGTAGAAGCTCTGAAGTTTAATGAGATCCCATTTGTCTATTTTGGCTTTAGTTACCAATGCTTTCAGTGTTTTAGTCATGAAGTCCTTGCCTATGCCTATGTCCTGAATGGTGTTGCCCAGGTTTTCTTCTAGGGTTTTTATGGTGTTAGGTCTTATGTTTAACTCTTTCATCCATCTGGAGTTAATTTCTGTATAAGGTGTAAGGAAGGACTCCAGTTTCAGCTTCCTGCATATGGCTAGCCAGTTTTCCCAACACCATTTATTAAACAAGGAATCCTTTACCCGTTGCTTGTTTTTGTCGGGTTTGTCAAAGATCATGATTGTAGATGTGTGGCATTGCTTATGAGGCCTCCATTCTGTTCAATTGTTCTGTATCTCTGTTTTGGTACCAGTACCAGGCTGTTTTGATTACTGTAGCCTTGTAGTATAGCGTGATGCCTCCAGCTTTGTTCTTTTTGCTTAGGATTGTCTTGGCTATGTGGGCTCTCTTTAGGTTCCACATGAAGTTTAAAGTGGTCTTTTTCAGTTCTGTGGAGAAGGTCAATGGTAGAATGATGGGGATAGCATTGAATCTATAAATTATTTTGGGCAGTATGTCCATTTTCACAATATTGATTCTTCCTAACCATGAGTATGGAATGCTTTTCCATCTGTTTATGTCCTTTCTTATTTCCTTGATCAGTGGTTTGTAGTTCTCCTTGAAGAGGTCTTTTACATCCTTTGTTAGTTGTATTCCTAGGTATTTTATTCTCTTTGTAGCAATTGTAAATTGGGCTTCACTCATGATTTGGCTCTGTTTGTCTGTTGTTGGTATGTAGGACTGCTTGTGATTTCTGCACATTGATTTTGTATCCTGAGACTTTGCTGAAGTTGCTTATTAGCTTAAGGAGGTTTTGGGCTGAGATGATGGGGTCTTGTAAATATACATTCATGTCTTCTGCAAATAGGGACAATTTGACTTCTTCTTTTCCTAATTGAATGCCCTGTATTTCTTTTTCTTGCCTAAATTGCTCTGGCTAGAACTTCCAATACTATATTGAAGAGGAGTGGTGAGAGAGGGCATCCTTGTCTAGTGCCAGTTTTTAAAGGGAATGCTTCTAGTTTTTGCTTGTTCAATATGATATTGGCTGTGGGTTTGTCATAAATAGCTTTTATTATTTTGAGATACATTCCATTGATACCTAGTTTATTGAGAATTTTTAGCATTAAAAGGTGTTGAATTTTGTCGAAGGCCTTCTTTGCATCTACTGAGATAATCATGTGGGTTTTGCCTTTGGTTCTGTTTATGTGGTGGATTACATTTATAGATTTGCATATGTTGAATCAGCCATGCATCCCCAGGAGGAAGCCTACTTGATTGTGGTAGGTTAGCTTTTTAATGTGCTGTTGGATTCAGTTTGCCAGTATTTTATTGCAGATTTTTGCATCAATGTTCATCTTGGAGATTGGCCTGTAGTTTTTTTTTTTTTAGCTGTGTCTCTGCCAGGTTTTGGTATCAGGATGATGTTGGTCTCACAGAAAGAGGGAGGGTTCCCTCTTTTTGTATTGCTTGGAATAGTTTCAAAAGGAATGGTACCAGCTCCTCTTTGAACATCTGGTAGAATTTGGCTGTGAACCCATCTGGACCTGGACTTTTTTGGGATGGTAGGCTATTAATTGCTGCCTCAACTTCAGACCTTGTTATTGATCTATTCAGGGTTTCAACTTATTCCTGACTTAGTCTTGGGAGTGTGCAAATGTACAGGAATTTATCCATTTCTTCCAGATTTACTGGTTTATGTGCATAGAGCTGTTTGTAGAAACCTCTGATGTTAGTTTGTATTTCCAATGAATCAGTGGTGATCTCCCCTTTATCATTTTTTATTACATCTATTTGATTCTTCTCCCTTTTCTTTTTTATTAGTCTAGCGAGCTGTCTATTTTGTTGATCTTTTCAAAAAACCAGCTCCTGAATTTATTGATTTTTTAAGGTTTTTTTGTGTCTCTATCTCCTTCAGTTCTGCTCTGATCTTATTTATTTCTTGTTTTCTGCTTGCTTTTGAGTTTTTTTCATCTTGTTCCTCTAGCTTTTTCAATTTTGATGATAAGGTGTCAATTTTAGATCTTTCTTTGTTACTCATGTGGGCATTTATTGCTATAAATTTCCCTGTAGACACTGCTTTAAATGTGTCCCATAGATTTTGGTACCTTGTGTCTTTGTTCTGGTTGGTTTCAAAGAACATTTTTATTTCTACCTTCATTTCACTGTTCATCCATTCGTCATTCAGGAGCAAGTTGTTCAGTTTCCATGTAACTGTGTGGTTTTGGGTGCTTTACTTAATTCTGAGTTCTAATTTTATTGCGCTGTGATCTGAGAGACTGTTTGTTATAATTTCCATTCTTTTGCACTTGCTGAGGAGTGATTTACTTCCAATTATGTGGTCAATTTGACAGTAAGTGTGATGTGGTGCTGAGAAGAATATATATTCTGTGGATTTGGGGTGGAGAGTTCTGTAGATGTCTATTAGGTTTGCTTGGTCCAGATCTGAGTTCAAGTCCTGGATATCCTTGTTGACTTTCTGATCTGCCCAATATTGTCAGTAGAGTGTTAAAGTCTCCCACTATTATTGTGCTGGAGAAGACAGAAAACTACCTTAAGAGAGTCATAGGAGAACCTTGAATGTAAAGGACAAAATTGTGACATTTGTTGGTATGGGGAATTTAGTTTAAAGATGAGACTTTCAATGCTGAGGGCCAGATAGGAGTTAGGATAAGGTTGTGATATGATAGTTTAAGATTAGTGAACACAGTGAGGAGTCGAAAGGAAGCTTGAGTAGTAAAAAGTCACTTGGTGATCCAAGTTGGGCAAACTTTTGAAAAGCAGTCTACTGTTCAGATACCTGGATTTTCAGGAAGTAAGCCTGAAATAAATAATACAGTATTTGCTACTTTATATTCCTGGGCAAGAAGCTGTTGGAATAGTAAAGTCATGTTAATATACAATAATGAACTAGTAGCTAAACGATTTTAATTCTTACTATGTTAAGAGTCTTAGGAAGCTGACAGTCTTATTAAGGACAACACTTGCAAGATCTTTGATTTTTTGTTGCAAATTTATAATTTTTCTATCTTTTTAAGCTTTCAGAAGTGAAGCATGGGACTTGCCACTGTCCATAGCATTTGACAAAGAGTACAATGTATGCTGCTTCTTTGATGCAGATCCTAAGTGTTGGGAGAAATAAAATTCAAAATAAGCTGCCAGAAATTATCCATCCACAATGTCTCTTACTTTAACACACTGCAACCCCAATTCATTATTTGTGCAAGACTGGGATTGCACAGCACATTTTTAAAGCCATATGCTGACTGATAGAGGTGGCATTTATTACTAATAAACAGGTCTAATCCAACTTTGGCACACAAGAACCACAATGTCTGCAAACAAAAAAAGATTATTGTACCAAATAATAACCTACATGATCAGAACGCTTTCTAAAGAAGGAAACCAAGGTAAAAAAATTACAAGATACATTTTTGACATTATTACATATATTTTCATTAATAAATAAAAATTTATTTTCTATAAGAAAGACATAAAAACTGTTATAAAGAAATCCTTGTGAATCCATAAATCTCATTATACATAAAGATATATCTAAACTAACAGCTACAGGGAGACAACATTTTATTGTGGAAAATACATAAAAGGTTTCTGAGTCCCAATCCTAGATGTTGAACTTGTAAGACCTTAAATAGTTCTAGCCTCAGTTTACTTTCCCTTAAATAGAAAAAAATAAGCCAGGTGCGGTGGCTCACGCCTGTAATACCAGCACTTTGGGAGGCTGAGGCAGGTGGATCACGAGGTTGAGAGATCGAGACCATCGTGGTCAACATGGTGAAACCCTGTCTCTACTAAAAATAATTTTTTTAAAAAAAGCTGGGCATGGTGGCGTGCTCCTGTAATCCCAGCTACTCAGGAGGCTGAGGCAGGAGAATTGCTTGAACCCGGGGGCAGAGGTTGCGATGAGCCGAGATCGTGCCATTGCACTCCAGCCTGGGCAACAAGAGCGAAACTCTGTCTCAAAAAAAAAAAAAAAATAGAAAAAAATATAAACACAACATATTTCACAAATTAGTTATGATGATTAAATGAAATACTCGAAAGTTATTTCAGTAAAGAAATAAAAGGTTAATATTAAAATGAATTCTATATAACTAGTTATTTAATATGTGGGAAAATTGTGTAAGATTCTGTTTCTTCACCAAAACAATTTCTCTGCAAGAAGGAAGTCTAAGGCTATCACAATCACATCTACTTGAGCTTAGTTTCTCACATTAAAAATAATGAATAATTATCTAAGAGTTATATAACTCTGATACATCAAAAGAATAGACTTAATTCAGTAATCAATAAAATAGTCATTAATATCAAGCTTTTAAATTTCTATTGACTAAATCAAGTATAGGCATAGTCTCCTTTACTTGATAAAACAAACTAAAGAAAACTAGTGCATTGTCTTATTTTTGTAGTTCTTGTATTTTGTAATATAACTTTTACACATGAAATTTGACTTTTACTAAAGTTTTCTCATGAAAACTTCAGCACAACTGAAAATATGATTGTCATATCCAAGAGGAACTTGAAAGGAGAAGAAATCAAATGTGTAAGATAGGTATGACTAAAAGTAAGTTAAATCAGAACTGTTTTTTAGTAAGGACAGTTTGCTCAGGGTTCTGTTGATATTGATTGTGGCAGCCTACAGACTACTAATTTATTAATTTGATTGAGATACTTAGTCTACGGTCATACCAAACTGAACATGCCCAATCTCATTTGATCTCAAAAGATTCTTTAATTCTCTCTTAAAATTCTAAAAGTACATAGAGTTTGGGACCACAGTCAGCCCTATGCAAGTTAGAGCTGAGTACAGCCTAAAGTTTTGAGAGATTACAAATTAAGAGCCTTTCTGTAGAAGCTGGTTGACAGAAAGATGGAGAGGAGTAAAGGAGAGACTGACAGGTGTGGTGGTTTACACCTATAATCTCAACACTTTGGGAGACCAAGGCAGAAGCATCACTTGAGGGCAGGAGTTTGAGACCAGCCTCGGCAACATAGTGAGACGCTATATATACAAAAATATTTTTTTTTTTTTTTTGAGACGGAGTTTCGCCCTTGTTACCCAGGCTGGAGTGCAATGGCGCGATCTCGGCTCACCGCAACCTCTGCCTCCTGGGTTCAGGCAATTCTCCTGCCTCAGCCTCCTGAGTAGCTGGGATTACAGGCATGCACCACCATGTCCAGCTAATTTTTTGTATTTTTAGTAGAGACAGGGTTTCACCATGTTGACCAGGATGGTCTGGATCTCTTGACATCGTGATCCACCCGCCTCGGCCTTCCAAAGTGATAGGATTACAGGCTTAAGCCACTGCGCCCGGCCAAAATTACTATTTTAAAAAATTAGCCACACGTGGTGGTGAGCACCTGCAGTCCTAGTTACTCAGAAGGCTGAGGAAGGAAGAGTGCTTGAGGCCAGGAGTTCAAGACTGCAATTAGCTATGACTGAAACACTACAGTCCAGCCTAGGTGTTAAGGCTAAAAAAAAAAAGAATCTATGTGACAATAGTGTAATGCAGAAATTGCACTACATATTTGAATAGTTCTTTATACTTGTCAGATGGCTTTCAAGAAAATTGCGTCATGAGATCCTCATCAGTGCAGAAGTGAGATTCTTCTACTGATTTCTATTTGCAGACTTTTATTTAAAAAATAAGATTCAAAAAAGTTTAATACTTTTTGTGTTTAACAAATACAAAATGAGAATTAAAGTCTATTGCCAGCGAGAATAAATTTAAAAGGCACCTTCTAGTGAAGAAGAATATGTTTCCGCTTTTTAAAATTTTAGCCACAGATAATGCATATTTGTTAAATAATGATCAATGTCACTTTATATAGTTTTGGCCCCTCTAGAAGAACTCACTTCTTTGTTCCTCACTATATCCCCAATAGCCAGCTTAATTTGGAGGATCAAGACCCAGGAGAACTTTAAGCCTCTGTGCTATATAGGGAGTTTTCTATTTGGTGAAGGAAGAAGATGCAAGGCCTTTGAGGCCATATTGCTTCTCTTCTCCTGGTATCCAGCCTCCTTGCCTCATATCCTTTTCTTGACCAGCATAATTTCTATAGTAAGAGAGACCTAGAACCATTTCACAGATGGGGAAAGATCTCTCTTGCTTTCTTTTCTTAGAAAATTTAATGAAAAACTTCCAGGATACGGTGAGCTGGAAGAAGTGTTTTTCTCATCCTTATAAAGAAAAAGAGCAAGATTAACTTAATAGTTATAATTCATTTTTCCCATTAAAGAGCTGAGTTCACAGAGCAAACAATGGCCCAAAATCTGAGAAGAGATTGGTCCCTGCCAAGAAAAGGGAAACACAAGCACATGCTTTCATGGGTAGACACGACCCACAAGCAGATCCCTGTGAGATGAATAATGAAGTCCAAGTGTGGGCTGGTGGGATAGTGTGAAGTCCAGCAAAGAGACCTTGAGGGACATGACATGCTCTTGTAGTCTCTCTTCTAGGAACTCAAACAGACACAGAAAGTTCTGTGAGAGCTGTAAAAATATGCCTATTCTGATGAGAAAGAGCAGTCATGAACCAGGAGAAACTTTCCTTCTTAGAGCACTGGAGAAAATGCAGGTCAGCCTGAACAAGGAAATAGACGGGGAAAAATACCTTCTCCTGGGCAAAGAGCAGGATCCACTGGGCTCACAATTGTGAGATGGGAGAAGAGAATTGAGAGGACCACACATCTGAGATCCAGGATTTGGTGCCTGTTTAAAACTGAAGTTTAATCAGAACGGCAGAGAATACTCTGCCATGTTGCCTTCCTCTAGCAAACAAACACACTTCTAATTACAACTAAGCAGAATTTGCAGGAAGAGAACAGAAACGGAACATAAGCATGTAAAAAAAACTTTTCGGAGGAAAAGTTTCAAGAGGCAACCCAAAGTACAGCACACAGATGAGACATTACTCCGGCGTACAAATTCCCATGCTAAACACAAGGTATGGCTTCAGGAATTTGAAACCCATGGTTAGTGTAACCACAGCAGCAGCATCTCTCAAACACAGTCAAATGGCTAACCAGATTAACTCAAATGGAAACCATACAAAGCATGTCCTCAGATTGTAATGAAATTCATATAGAAATCAATAACACTAAGGTTTTGGAAAAATCTCCAACTATTTGAAAATTGAACAACAGAATTCTAAATAATCCATAGGTCAAAGATAAAATCTCAAGAGAAATTTAAAAATAATTTGAAATAAATGAATTATGGAAATTCAATATATCAAAATTTGTGGTTTACAGAAGAAATAGTGCTTAGAGGGAAATTTATAGCATTAAATGTTTATATTGGAAAAGCAGAGAGATCTCAAAGCAGTAATTTAAGTTTCTACCTTAANAAAAAAAAAAAAAAAAAAAAAAAAAAAAAAAAAAACAGAAAAAGAGCAAATTAAATCTAAGGCAACCAGAGAAAAAGGAAATAAAGATAATGAATTTGAAAACATAAAAATAATAAATAAAAATTAGTGAAACTGAAAATTTATTTTTTTTGTGGCCAGTGGTGGTGGCTCATGCCTGTAATCCCAGCACTTTGAGAGGCCAAGGTGGGTGGATCACTTGACGTCAGGAGTTTGAGACCAGGCTGACCAATATGGCAAAACCCCATCACTACTAAAAATACAAAAATTAGCCAGGTGTGGCAGCTCCTGCCTGTAGCCCCAGCTACTTGGGAGGCTGAGGCAAGAGAATCACTTGAACCAGAGAGGCAGAGGTTGCAGTGAGCTGAGATTGTGCCACAGCACTCCAGCCTGGACAACAGAGGGAGACTCCATCTCAAAATAAATAAATAAATAAATAAATTTATTTTTTGGAAAGATAAATAAAATTAATAAATCTCTGGCTAGATTAACCAAAATGTTGGAGGGAAACAAATATAATGAGGCCTACAGTATTAGGAATGGTAAGAGAAGGTTACTGCTGACCCCACAGACATTATTAGGATATTACAGAAATACTATCAACAGTTCTTAACCTTAAGCAAAATAAACTAATCCCTCAAAAGACACAGACTGCAAAAAGTTAAGAAGAAACAGCTAAATGCAATAATCCTATAACCATTAAATAAATTAAATTTATAGTTAAAATTCTCTCCAAAAGAACCCTCCAGGCCCAAGTGATTTTATTAGTGAATTCCATCAAATACATAAGGAAGAAGTACCACCCTGTCCACAAAATCCCCTACAGAAAATAGAAGACTTCCTCGCTAATTTTATGTGGTCAATATTATTCTAATGTCAAAACCAGACAAATATTTATAAGAAAAGTACTAAGAAATATCTCTCATCAACATAAACACAAAAATCCCTCAAAAAAAGTTTAACTAATTGAATACAGCAATATAAAAAGAAGAATCTATCTTAATTGGAGTTTATTTCAAGAATGCAAACTGATTTAACATTTGAAAATTAATCATTCACTAAGTAAACAATAAAAAATGATAATTTTAATAGATGAGAAAAAGGCATTTGTCAAAATTCAACATCAATTCATGATTTTAAAAACTCTCAGCAAACTTGGAATAGGGAAGAATATCTGCAATTAGATAAAAGCCTTCAAAAATTAAAACCATAAACTGACATGATACTTAATGGGGGAAGATTGAAATCTTTCCCCTTAAAAATCAAGAGCAAGGTAAAAATTTCCTTTCACATCACTTTCATACAAATCATACTACAGCCTTAATCAGTACAATAAGGTAAGAGAAAGGAAGGGAAAAAAGTGTCTATTCACAGATGGTGTGATTTTCTATGTAGAAAATTTCAAAGAATATACAAAAAAAAAACTTCTAAGAATTAATAAGTAAATTGATCAAAATTACAGAATGTAAGGAGATTGCATAATGGTTAATCGTATTTCTATATACTAGCAATAAACAATAAGAATTTGAAATTTAAAAAAATTATAATAGCCCAAAAATAATAAAACCTGTGTTTGTGTGTATGTGTTCATGTAAACAAAATATATAAAGGATTCATATGCTTAGAACTACAAAACCCTGATGAAACAAGTGAATAAAGAGTTGAAAAGATACACTGTGCTTGTGGATTGAAAGGCTCACTATTGTTAAGATTTCAGTTTTTCCCAAGTTGATCTATAGAGTTAATGCAATCCCAATTAAAATCCCAGCAATGATTTTTGTTGATACTCACATGTTTATTCTAAAATTTATATGGGAAGATAAAGGAAATAAAATAACTTACATGATTTTGAAACGAAAGAACAAAGTTGGAAGACTCCCAATATCTGTTTTCAAGATTTACTGTTATAAAATAGGCACATAGATGAAAGGTACAAAATATGAAGCCAAGAAGTATATCCATTCTAACATATTCAAATGATTTTGACAAAGGTACAAGGGCAAACTGAGAAGGAGGATAGCCTTTTCAACAAATTATGCTGAAACAATTCCATCTCCATGTGCAAAAAATTGAACCTTGGCAGAAAACTCAGACCTTATACAAAAATTAATTCAAAACAGACCATATATATTAATGTAAATCCTAAAACTATAAGATATCTAGAAATAAATAGGAAAAAAATCTGTGTGAATTTGGATTTTTCTAGTAGTTTTTAGACTTGACTCCAAAAGCAAGATTCATAAAAAAAATTATAACTTGGATAAATTATCAAATTTAAATTATCAAAATTAAAATATTTTGCCTGTAAAAGATACTGTTGACATAATTTAAAAGACAGGTCACATCCTGGAAGTAAATAGATGCAACTCACATATCTGATAATGTGCTTTTATGCAAATGTATAAAGAATCCTTAAAGGCTTTCAAATATCAGCAATAAAAAATGTCCATTTTAAAAAGTGGAGGATAGGATATAGCTTTAAACAGATACTTTACTAAAGAAGACATGCAAATGAAAGGCATATGAAAATATACACAGCAACATTAGTCATTAAGGAAATGCAAATTAATCTCAAGGAGATACCACTATTACAAGTACTAGAATGGTTACAATGAAAAAAATAAGTGACAACACCAAGTGTGACAAGGATGAACTTGGTAGGAAGCAGTTCTGTATATTATGTAATTGTAAATGTACATTTACCACATAACTCAGTAGTCCCACACTTAGACATTGACCCTAGAAAATTCCAAGAATACACCTAGGAACACTTGTACGTGCATGTTTATAGCAACCTTGTTTATTGGGTCTAAAAATTGGAAACAATGAAAATGTCCCTCAACATATAATTGAAAAACCAAACAGTGGTACATTTATACAATAGAACTCTACTCAGCAATAAAAATGAAAAGATCATGGGTTCACCCAGCAATACAAAAGAAGTTTAAATGTATTTTTCTAAGTGAAAGAAGCCAGACTAAAAAGAGCTTTTTATTGCATAATTCCAGTTATATAGCATCCTGAGAACAATGCAAAACGATAAAGTCAGAAACGTGCCAGAGTTGCATCTGAGGGGAGGGGTTGGCCACAAAGGAGTAGCATGAGGGCATTCGGGCGTGATAGAACTTTACAAGTAAATACATGACTATGCTTTTGTCAACACCCATAGAAGTGTGTACTGCGAAGAAAGAACTTTACCATATGGAAACTTTAAAATAAATGACTTGAATATAAAGAGAACCCAAGATGAAATGTGGACTCTGGCAATTGAATCTAACTGTGTTATAAATGAGAAACATCCACACTAACAGATTATCTCTATATCTGGAGTTAATTTGAATAATCTTAAAAAACCTTACGTTGACTGTATGATGAAAATAGCTGAATAGAAACTATAAAAAGAAGAATAAAAATAAAAATAAATGGAATCCAAAGAAAAGCTGCTAAGAGTAGATGACTCATTCCTTATGATCTCTAGGCGTAGGGAGAGCCTACACTTAACTTGACAAGCTCTTCCTGGAATTAGCCTTCCCTGCTCCTTCTCATCACTGGAACTGTAGGGTCAGAAATGTGTAAACCCACATGAAGAGTAAAGGGTTCAATATGCCACATGGAGTTCTGAGATCCAAGTATACGCCGGCCTCTGGCATTGTCAAAAGGATTCCCTGTAGCTTCATTGCCACTTCACACATCACCCAAAGCCCCACTTAGTTCAGTTTATGGACTGACTTTGTCTCTATATCTAGGTCCCTTTCGGGGGACACAGTCTTGGCTAGTTAAGGAAACTCAAAGTTTATAATTCTATGATTTCACAAATTAATTTTCTTTCTTTACCACTCCTTCCTGCATTTAAAGACACAGTAGAACATTTCACAAATAAAACAAAATTAGATAAAAGAAGGAAAATTAAACAGACATGTCTTTCTACTTAAGCTGGGCTGTGGTCAATACGAAAATTTAGACTTAGAAAATGCTCCACCTGATCTATGTTGCTTCAATATTGCCTTTTTATAAATCAATTCTATTCAAGCTGTGTGCAAAATGCAACAGTATCATTGCTGTCCTTTTTTTCTAGGTAAAATTTATACAAATTCACAAGTATTTCTAGGGAAAGCATATAGTACAAAAAAGATTATATGCAGCATGCTTGGCATTTTGTGCATATAAGAAATTTGAAAGGAAATTATTTTTCCAGCAATATGACCAAAAGGTTTCATGTGCAAGTTTTAAAATCATAGTATTTATACTCTCTTTTTCATGGAGATGTCAGAACAGTTCAGCAAAGTGATTTAGTAATTATCTTTATATCCCGCTGTAAACTCTCAATTCAGAAGCTTAAAAAATGTTCAAAAATTAACACATGCCATTGCTTAATTCAGAGCAAATTAAATTACTAGAGAAAAAGATTGTAGATACTTCTAAGATTGTTTCTACAATAGCAATGAGTACTTACTATAGCAATAGTACTTACTATAGCAATTGTTTCTTATTATAGCAATAAGTACTTCAAAATCATGTCTGCATATATGTGTGTGTTTGTGTGTGTGTGAGAGAGACAGTTTATTGATACTCAGAAAGAACACAGATATACTGTGTATTTTAATAAGAACATGTAGAAATTCATTGCAACAGCACACTTAAGCAACCAAATCTTATGTTCTCTGTTAATACTATTTCCAAGCACTTTCTTAATTTTCAGCATTGTAATTTCTCTAGAAAAGTAATTTCTCTAGGAAGCCTGAAAAACATGGAGAAAACCTGTCTCTACTAAAAATACAAAATTATCAGGTGTGGTGGTGCATGTCTGTAATCCCAGCTACTAGAGAGGCTAAGGCAAGAGAATTGCCTGAACCTGGGAGGCAGAGGTTGCAGTTAGCTGAGATCAC
>NW_016107751.1:589401-591887 GCF_001604975.1 Cebus imitator
TTTATTATTTATAGTGATACCAGAGGGCACTGTTAACTAATGAAAAAAAAAAAATCCCAATCTCCTGAGCCATCCATCTGTAACAATATTTTGGAGCCATTAAACTTATTTTACCACATTCCATATAGGAATGACAGAAAGTAAAGCTACTTGGGTGAAAAATAATATATATGAAAAGCACAGAAGAAACCCAAAAAGGAAATTAATCAGATTACTTTCTCATCTTCAAGTGATTGTTACAGATGTTTCACAAGTCTCAAGACATCATCTGTTGTTCGTCAGCTCTAACAAATACATGATATCCCTATAAATCTAAAGCATTAGTCTCATATTTACTACCCGGAAGTTTTCTACTTCTTTTTTTCCTGCTTTGCTTCTGCAAGTTAGAATTCACAAAGAAATATTCTAGACAGCTTTTATTCTACAGTAGTAGAGGTAGACTCCTTTAATTCAAGGCATCCAAAATGGTGAAATCCATGATCTGTAATCAGCAAAAGAAATAGCAGAGGATAATAGATTTTTGTTAATCATCTACTTTGTTTTTCTTTTTTTAATCTGGAATTTATTTCCCTAAGACAAATTGAGCCCATGTCAATTACCTTTCACTCCATAACTATGCTTACAGAAAGCAATTTAAGGGACACATATTTATTTGTTAAATCAATCCCCAGTTTATTAGATGTTTTGACTTTTAGCAAGTTTAAGAATACTCTTTATAGTAATCCCATCTTTGGATTGCTTAATACTCAGATATAAAAATATTTTAAATAGAAGATATTTTAGTTAATAATAATTAAATTTGTAAATCCTGAAAAATTATATATGTGAATTTTTACAGGCAGTTTGTACTTAATTCCAGAAACTTAAAATATTATATAGGGACAGTTAAAAAATCTGAGTCCAAGAAAAAAAAGTTATTGACACAAGGGATACAACTATAAAAACAGACATTTTTACCTTTTCTTTTCATGAATTAAGTAAAGGAAGAAGAAGGAAAGAAATGTCTACGTGTTGATATGTAAATAAAAACGCAAATGTGTTTTGCTGTTCTTCAAATTACCCATTATGAATATGTGCTTTTGTTTTCCATGTTCCTGTGGGATCTATCAGGTCAAATGTCGGTTCTGTCCTCAAAATGGCCTCTTAAAATCCTGTCTTTCCTTCCTCCAAGAGCAGGTGCATGAAATAAACCAGCAGGCAGTCAAAGTTGAAATTACATTTGTGAGTCCTAAATCATGACATTCAGTCTTAAAGAGAAAGAAGAAAGCACAGATGTCTTTTCACCAAAGGACCTATCTCTGTGGAGAAAAAAGTGGGAGGGAGGGGGACAGGAAATCACAAAGACACAACACATTCCTGTTTGCTCCAACCGAGCACTTCCACAGACCTCTTTTGTATTAGACAGAATGGAGATCAGACTCTCACACGTGTCCAGGCCAAGACCAGTGCTGCAGATTCTCAGCAGTTCTCTGTGTTCATTCTGCTCTCCTGAATTAACATCATTTTATATTTGATCATTTTGAATCTCAGTTCCTGCATAAGCAGGGAAAGAAATTAAGGTTATTAAGAGAGGGAGGGGAAAACCCAGCTGAGACACACATGTAAGCTACTTTTGGACCATCCCTTTGAATACAGTATCCGATGCCATGGTCCTTCCATAAATATGAATTTCAACTTTCAAATAAGTTCAGCAACTTTCCTAGAAAAAACATTTGAATAACTTTTAAAAGAAGCTATGTAGAAATTTAGAAATGTAATTTGAACATTAAAATTAAATTGTGCACCTGCATTTTCTTTCATCTTCAAATGTAAAATCCAGGATATTTCTCAAATTATGCAGCTAATGTATGTTTTGTTTTAGCTTTTTTAATGTTTCAGACATATTTCTAGCCTTTTGAAAAATGAAATTAAAAAACAGAGAAATAAAATAAAAATTAAGTTGACATGTAACCTATCTTCTTTTTAAACAATGCAATCAAGAAGGGAAAACCCTACTCCCATTGCCCAAATTTATGATTTGGTTCTTAGCTTTCCAGCCTTTTTATTTCTTGATACATAAACATATGTGTTTTGTATATGTATGTATTTATATATACATATTAATAAATATTTATGCTCATATATGCTTTACACAATTTGATCATATTTTATCTAGAATTTTGGTTTTAAATTATTTAACAAAATATTCTAAAAATATTTTCAGCCAAGTGAGGTGGCTCATGCCTGTAATCCCAGCACTTTGGGAGGCTGAGGCAGGTGAATCATGAGGTCAGGAGTTCGAGACCAGCCTGGCCAAACTGGTGAAACCCTGTCTCTACTAAAAATACAAAAAATTAGCTGGGCATGATGTTGGGGGCCTGCAATTCCAGCTACTCTGGAGGCTGAGGCAGGAGAATCACTTGAACCCAGGAGGCAGAGGTTGCAGTGACCTGAGATCATGCCACTGCACTCTAGTTCAGAGTTCAGTGATGCAATTTCTTTTTCTT
>NW_016107751.1:591942-604257 GCF_001604975.1 Cebus imitator
AAAAAAAAAAAGTCCTAGCTCCTACAGTGGGCACTAAATAGTTTTAGGCTAATTTTTTAACAAGTAGGTATAGATTTGAATTCCTAATTACTTAATACAGTGCTTTAGACATTTAGCTTTCTATTTCTAGTATTTGAAAGAGTTAAAAAAAAAGGGGGGGATTGTATTACAGAAAAATACATACAGCATTACAGAAGCAAGCAAAACCTTAAAGGCCAATGGGTTTGCTGATTGCCAGGACCTGCTGAATCCCTAGAAAAACCTCTGTTCATATAACTGATTTCTATACAAAACAGACTTCACTATACTGTGTGAATTCCATGAAAGTTTTCACAAGGGAATATGTTTAAATACCATCCTAAGAAGGAAGATGCACTTTAAATGATCCAGCATCTTCTCCACTAAATCTTATCAGGCAGACACTTAGAGGTCACCATATCGAATTGTTTCATTCGATGACATTTCATGACTTTTTTTTGAAACCAAAAAAATGAAATCAACCATTTGTTTAAAAATATATTATATTGGTTTTCCTTAATTTAAAAAAGTAGATAAACAAATTCTGGTACCTTTCCTCATGCAATGTATTTATTCAGTGATAAAAAGAAATAAGCTGTCAAGGCATGAAAATTACATATTGCTAAGTGGAAGATGCCAGTCTGGAAAGTTATATACTCTGTGAGTACAATTACATGACATTCTGGAAAAGACAAAACTATAGGGACAGTAAAACAATTAGTGGATGCTGGAGGTCAGGAGGGGTATGAGAGAATAAAAGGTACAAAACATGGGATTTTTTAGGACTGTGAAACTATTCCGTATGATACCATGATAGTGGATATGGGACATTATGTATGTATCAAAACCTATTGAATGTACAAGACAAAGAGTAAACCCGTAGGTAAACTATGTACTAGAGTTAATAATCTATCAATATTGGTTCTCCAATTGTAAAAATGTACCACACTAATGCAAGATGGTAATGATAGGAGAAACAGGGTGGGGTGTAGGGGATGTGTAATATGGTAGATTGTGTTTTTTGCCTGTGTTTTCTGAAACCTAAATCTTCCCTGAAAAATAAAGTTATATTAGTTGAAAAAAAGAAAGGGAAATGAGGAAGACAGCTTGAGGGTGAAGTGCTGCACTCCCCCAAAGCATATTGTTCACTAGGATTTGTGGTAAATTCATGCCTATGTTCCAAATTCTCCAACTGAATGTACTGATGATATGTTTCTTATTATGTTTCCTACAATAATTTATTAAATAATTTCCTTTTGAATTATTTTTTAAAGAAAAATAAGAAAAGCAGAAGAAAAATATGTCTGAACCAATTCACAAATTAGGCTAAAGTTTAGGAAGACATAAAGAGAAAGGAGCAAGTATTAATTGTTCCTGACATGGGTTGCCTTGAGTTAAGGTTTGTTCTTATTTCAGGGTATTCTGGCTTATTTGCATCAGCTTTGTCCCATTAATAATGTAGATATTAAACCAGATTGTCCAGTTTAAAGTCTGCTAGTTGCAGCCAAAACACTTCAGGCAGACTACATATAGGTAATCTCTTTGCCTCTCAAGTGTTAGTGCTAAAATCCGGATTTTAATGACTGGCTCAAGCGTGTTTGAACTGGTGTCACGAAAACAGATCCGGATTTCTACATGCACCTTTATATAAATAAACATCACAGTAGATGTGATCCAGGGGTAAGATACTGGGAGACGAAGTGCAGCACAGGTTGCATTTCAATTTAAGAGAGTTGTCAAGCTGGGGATTGAGTCTATGCAGTCCTGGGACATACGTTCAGGAAAATGTCCCCTGCTGTAAACCACGTAAAAATAATGAGGAGAATCTCCTCATAGATTTCTGCAAGTGGCAGAGCTCAAAAAGAAACAGTTGCCTTTAAAAGTATATTTTTCCATTCACACAGTTTCCATATAAAAATATGCCATATTCCAGAGGTTTTTATCTTCATAAAATCACCCTCTGTGCAATTCCTAGCAGGGTGAACAACAAATACAGCAAAATATTTTTAATAAGCAAATAAATCCTTGCAATTTAATTTTGTTGAAAATAAAATTTTAATTTAACTAGCATAGTTTTTTGCTGTCTTGGCTAAGCTTATTTTAAATTATGAAATGCCAAGATGTGGAAACAAACTAAATGTCAATCATCAATGTATAAACAGACAAAGCAAGTATAGTATATCAAGGGAAAATAAGTCATTATACAAAATAGATACCTCCATACATCATATTTATCACAGAGAAATTCACAATTGCAAAGATTTAGAATAAGCCTAAGTACTCATCAACTGATTAGTGGATAAAGAAAATGTGGCATGCATATATATAAACACACACACACACACAACGAAATAATATTCAGCCACAAAAAAGAACAAAAGAAAATATTAATATATTTTGCAATAACTTTGGTTGGAACTATAGGCCATTATCATAAGTGAAGTAACTCAGAAATGAAAGCCAAATATCTCAGGTTCTCACTTATAACTGGGAGCTAAGCTATGGATAAAGCCATGTGGAGTAGCATAGTGGACATTGAAGACTCAGAATAGGGAAAGGTAAGAGTGGAGTGAGGGATGAAAAATTACCTATCAGGTACAATGAACACTATTCAACACTAAAAGCCCAGACTTTACCAGTATACAATTCATCCGTGTAACCAAAAACCACTTGTACCCCCAACACTATTGAAATATTTTCTTAAATCGGTGAAACACCTGAATAGACATCTGTCAAAAAAGACCTACAATGACCAATAGGTATATGACCAAATTCTCAACATCAGTAATCCACCAGGGAAATGCAAATCAAAACAACCATAAGATATCACCTCATTCAAATTAGAATGGCTACTATCAAAAACACAAAACATAACAGGTGTTGGTGAGGACTTGGAGAAAAGGAAACCCTTACACACTGTTGGCTGGAATGTATATTACTACAGCCATTATGAAAAAGGTATGGAGGTTCCTCATAAAATGAAAAATATGATACAGCAATCCCACTACTGGATATATATCAAAAGGACATGAAATTAATATATTAAAGTGATATCTGAACTCCCAAGTTTATTGCAGCAGTATTCACAATAGCCAAATACGGAATAAATCTAAACGGCCATCAATGAATGAATAGACACAGAAAATCTGATATATAAATATACACACAATGGAATACTATTCAACCATAAAAAGAAAATCCTATCATTTGTAGTAACCTGGGAGACATTACGTTATGTAAAATAAGCCAGGCATATTTGGAATCACTCATATTTGGAATCTTAAAAAGTCAATCTCATTGTTGTAGAGAGTACAATGATGGTTACCAGAACCTAGGGTGTTTATGGAACAGGGGGATGGAAGGGATGTTGGTCAAAGGATTTGTAATTATAGTTAGAAGAAATAAACTCAAGAGATCCATTATAAAGCAAGGTGACTATAGTTGATAACAATACATTGTCTTTTTGAAAAATACAAAGAGAGTGGTAGTTAAGTGTTCTTACCACAAAAATGATACCTATATAAGGTTATGTGTTTATTACATCAGTAGATATAACCACTCCATGATATATATATACATGCTGTACAAAATAACTACATACAATGTTATCTGTCAATTTTTTAAAAAATTCTTAAAATCATTTTAAAATTTAAAGAAAGAAAGTGTGGTATGTATACCACATTTGTGTGTATGTGTGCATTCATGTGTGTGTAGAATCTATCTAAGTAGTCATCAATGAATGAATGGACAAAGAAAATGTGGTATATGTACACAATGGATAAAGGACATACACACACAAAATGGACTATTATTTAGCCTTTAAAAAGAAGGAAATTCTGCAATATATGACAAAATAAGCAACTCTTGGGGATATTGCACTAACTGAAATAAGCCAGTTACAGATAGACAAATACTGCATTATTCCATTTACATTAGGTATATAGACAGAATAGTCAAATATGTAGAAGCAGCAAGTAGAACAGTGGTTATCGCGGCTGAAAGAAAGGGGAAATTGGGAGTTGTTCAACTGATATAATGTTTCAGTTACGTAAGATGAATTAGTTCTAGGGATTTTCTGTGCATCATAGTGCCTATAGTCAACAATACAAAATGCTATACACTTTAAAAGTACTTACAAGAGTAGGTCTTATGTTAAATGTTCTTACCATAATAAAATATATTTAAATATAAATATGAAATGCCTTTGTAATATTAGAATTGTGCTGTCTTAGCACTTGGGACATGGGACGAAAATAGCGATGCTGTCCACACTCCTAGAAATCATTATGACTAGATATTATACTAATTACAGTAGCAATGGCAACTAAGTTTCTGTCCACTAACTTGGGTAACTGCCATCAAATTTTAATTTTAGGATAGCTATTTTTTCCTAAATATTCCAGGATCAGTGCAGAAACAGTGCTATCATTTCGATTTGTCCCCCAGAATTCATGTGTTGAAAACTTAATCCTCAGAGTGTCAGTGTTGGGAGCTAGGCCTCATAGGTAGTGTTTAGGTCATAGCTCTCATGTATAGATTAATGCCATAATAAAAAGGACTCTTGGGAATGGGTTTGTTCTTTTGCTTTCTTTGACCTTCCAGCTTTTGCCCTGTGATGACATAGCAAGAGCGCCCCTACCAAGATGACAGCACCTTGATCTTTGACTTTCCATCCTCCGAAATTGTAAGCCAATACATTTCTGTTTACTATAAATTACTCAGCTTCAGGTATTCTCTTGCAGAAGCCCAAAACAGACCTACAGAAAAACATTAACCCTGAGGTACTACATTAGTCCAGTGCACAGTTGTTCCACCTTATTCATTGTTTTGCCTTCCACAATTTTAGTTACCCTGAGTAGCCTGAAGAAATCACTCACTGCCCCACTCTACCCCGACATGACGTCAATCATTCCTTTATTCAGCATAACTACATTGTATATACTACTTGCCCATTAGTCACTTAGTACCCATCTCAGTTATCAGATCAAAACCAAACATAATATAGGATTCGCCGTGATCTGTGGTTTAAGATATCCACTGGAGGTCTTAGAACATATTCCCTGAAGACAAGGAGAATTGCTGGACTCTGTGACAATCATATTCAAAAAAGCTAACGCATACTTTGAAGGACATTCAGATTTGTTTCAATCATAAAAAAATGTGCCCTTAATTATTCTGTATACCTTCAATGAAATTAGTTTAAAACAAATCCTACTAAAAAACAATCTCAGACTCAGTGTTGGCACAGACTTTAGAGATTAGTCTCAATCTCACTAATTCTCTTTAAATCGGAGCCTCTCATCTGTGTCACTATTAGCATTTTGAGCTAGATGAGTCTATGTTTGGGGCACTGTCTTGTGCAATGCGGGATGTTTAGTAATATCCCTGGCCTCTACCTACTTGATGCCAATAGCACTCTCTCTCAGTGTGACAACCAAAAATGTCTTAGACTCTTCAGAATCTCCCTGGGGGCACAAAATCACCTGAGCTGAGAACTACAACTCTAAACCTTTCTCAGGCATTTTCCTCCAGAATCTGATTGAACATATATAGTGATAGAAAAATTTTTATTAAGTGAGGGTTCCAATTAAACATTTATAAATTTGATCTGTACTCAAATAAAGGTGATTGATATGTCATTTGGATTACTGCCTTTATTTATTCAATACCCTCTACTACCATCTAAAAAACCAACTGCTCACCTTTCAAGGCTCAGATCAAAGGATCTTCACAGAGTCTTCCCTGACCTCACCTCAAATATAAAAGTGACTGTTCTCCTGAGTGTTTCCCCTGAGCCCTTTCCCCATCTTTTTTCCTTCTTTTCACAATAAATAAATAAATAAACATATAAATAAATAAAATAATTCCTGCTATGTGTCAGGTACTCTTCTAAGTTCTGGAGTTAGGTACTATACAAAACAGACCAAAAAAAAAAAAAAAAAAAAAAACAATAAAAACTCTCCATGGAGTTTGTATTGTGTAATGAAGGCAGAGAATGACAATTATTGTTTTAAAAATCAATAAATTATATGAAAAATAAATAAATAGAAAGTGGGAGGATTAAAAATGTTATAAAGGATCATCAAGGGCTCGGTGAACAGGTGCTGTTTGAGAAAAGACAGGAGAGCAATAAAAGGGTGAGTGTCACGGCGACCGGATGGGAGAGAGTGCGGGACTGAAGGAACGGCAGCTGTAACCGGAAGGCTTCACTGTGCTTCATTCTTTGCATGTCCTTCTCACTTATTCATACATAAAGAGAAGTAAAGCTGCTTGTTTTGGTTATTCACACAATGCTCAGCATATACTCAGCACTTAATATATATTTTCCATAAATGGAAACATGTTTTAAATACCTACTGCAAATATAAGTATCCTAACTGGAAAGGTCAGTGAGTTTTACCCAATTTACACTTCTTTAATTTAGGACTGTATGAAAATGTCTAAACATATGTTATGGAATTCTCTGTTGATCTAACTATTCATCTATCATCCACCTCCATATCTATTTAACTAAAGCAAATGTCCATATATCAAACCAAAATGACATACAGTGGGACTCTGGTATTCAGTTCTAGGGTTTTTTTTTTTTTTTTTTTTTTTGTATTTTGCTTTTTCCACTGTAACTGATGAGAGCTCTTAGTCAGGTGCTAACAAGTCTGGTCTTTTCCCTTCTCCTGCTCCAAGTTTCTCTCCCCTCTGAGCTGTTCAGTTCTGCTAAGAAACTGGATCTTGCCAATTAGAAAACAGGCTGGCCGAGTATGGATTGTTTCTTCTTTTTATCAATGGATTTGTAACTTTTGTGAAAAATCCCCAACCTCTTCCTCTCTGACTACACAGAGTTCATGCTGCAAATAAGCAATCTTTCTGAGATGATTAACTCTTATGTGTTCCTGGCACAAAATAATGTTTTCTCCTGGAGACTGGCTTTCCTTCCACTCTGCAAGAGCCTGTGAGAGACACTCTCCCTCTGCTTGCAGTGCTTGTGTGTCACTGTTTCCCATTGGCCTGTCCCACAGCAGTGAGACTGCTGTGGTTTCCTGTGTCTCTGGTGAGAGAGAGGAAGGGTCTGGTTGATGACTGAGACAGACGGAGTAGCTCCAGCATTCATTCCGTGCAACACAATAGCCAACCTCCCACCTGCAGCCACGCAGGGGTTTGTATTCCTAGCCAGTCAGGATCTCAGCAAGAAAGTGATGCCACATTCAGCTTGGTAGAATTGGTAATGATTTTCATGGAGAAAATATTTGCAAAGATGTGGTCAGAGAATAAGGAATTCGCAAAGAGGAATGTAGTACAAAAGGGCTAAGAACATGGCACTGGGTAGGCCTCAGGAAGCAAGGAGGGGGAGGAGTCACTGTAATCTGACAGAAGCTACAGCCTTGAGTCACACAGTCTGCCTGCAGTAATGACTCGCAGAAAAGAAGCAAAGGAATACACACTCCAGCCTCACTCTTCATCCTTCCTTTTTTTTCTTCCTATCCTCTAAGTTGAAGGAACTCTACTGATGTAATCCACAAAGATGGGTTCCTGCAGCCTAGCAGTACAAAGGATGGAGTGTGAGGAGCAAGTGGAATCTGCCCAGCACATATCATTATGGTATTTCACTCCCATTATCCTTTGTTTGACAATCACATATTAGAGACGTGAGATTTTACCAGTCCAAAATACTCATAAGATTGTGATATTATAAGCTATTGAGGTTAGATAGGACATTAGTAATTATTTAATCAGAAGGATTCTCAAGCATATGAAGAATGTAAATGCTTGCCTCCCATTGTACTATGCCAGACCTGGGACAAGAAATCAGATTGCAAATCACTTGCAACCCACTATGAAGTGTTCTCATTTTAGAGGCAAATAGTGATTTAAAATGGCAAATGCAATTTAAGCCTTCTAGCAATATGTGATATGTGTTTGTGTTTCCCTCATTATACATACACATACATATAACTACATAGAGATAAATATATAAATATCAATATTTATCAAAGCTAGAATAATTGGAAAGCAAACTTGACATGTCAAAAGGTGCCTCAGAAATGAACAGACAGAATTTCAAGTTTAGTCTGATTTCACCTCGTTGACCATAGGCATTGGACTTGACAAATTCATACAAGGGATTTCAAAATAAAATTATTTTTCTTTTGCTCAGTGAAATATCTTTATGCTTCAAATTCAATGCATGCTTCTAATAAGTCCCTCTCCATTACACTTAAAGCATTATTATCATATTCTTATTTCTGTCCCAATCTCAGAAAGATTTGATTTGAATATAATGTGAATACAATTTTTAGAAGTCTGACTTGTTCGCACAATTAGAATAAGGTTTTATTCATTTACTACTATGTGAGAACAAATATTATCATGTAAATATATTTTGAGGTAACTTAAAAATACACTTTAAATGATAGAAACTTTTCTCAGTAACACACAGTTGTTCAGTTATTATGCTAAACTGTATCTTATTCTCCTCAAAGTAGAAGGGTGAAGGACCGTTTGCCTCTACAGAAAATAATCCCAGGGTATTATTTTTTTCAGATTCTTATATCAATTTTCTGAAGATTTCTGGCACCCTTAATCACTGCCAGTGTGTGAACTGCCAAGTCTTTTTGTCAGGCTACCTGTTTCATATATCAACTTTTTTTGTAAATAATTTTACTCATTCCTATCATGCATTTATCCAGTCAATATTACTTAATGAATATCTTCTGAGTAAACTTCAAAGAGACAGACTGAGTCAATATAAGTGAGCTTTCTAACAAAATTGCTCAAAGATAAGCTACCTAAAAATGTTGTAAATTTCTCATCGAGTATGTTTAACTACATGTTGAATGACCATAAAAAAATTGATGCCAGAGAAGAGATTGTAGTATCATAAAGGTGTCGTATCCCAAAGTCAAACTTGTGGTACTTTACAAATATGAGATGCTCTAATTCTAACCAGCAATTGTCACCAGATTCACCCTTTTTTTACTGTCATAGGTTTAGCTCACTCTAATTGGAGTTAAAAATGCCAGAAACAGAATGCTGAAATTACTTATTTCTTAGTTTTCAGCTATTTCAAGGAAGAATGATTCACAGGTAAACCTTGTATTCAGAAGTGAATGATAATTTGTGTCATTTCTTCAATAAACATTTTAAATTCCTTTACTCTCCTAATAGTTTTTGACTGACTTACTCAATATTCAATTCTGTGAAAAAGAATCAAGAGCAACAATGTATTTCTGTATGACTCAAATGTTTTTAAACTCTTCAGTTCAGCCCCCACTTAGTTTAATGACAGCCGAACTTCTCCTCCGTAATGATTTTAACTATGAGAATGTCATTAATCTCCATTTTCTTTGCTTGTGGACAGATGCAACTTCTTCTCCCCCCAAATTTCCTTTTTCCGTAACTTGCTAAACTTACTAAAATTGAGAATAAGACATCAAGTAAAATTGGAGCATGATTTAGTATATAAGGCCATGTTTTAAACTCAGAATACATTCATTCACTTCAGAAATATGTATGAAGTATCTGTCATGTCCTGGACACTCTGCTAACACAGGAGATTCATCTATGAACAAAACAGGCAAAAATAAGATTATGTTTAAATTTACTATGTGTTATATACTAATAAGTGCTAGGGAGAAAAAAGTAAAGCAGGGGAAGATGATGACAGTGAGGTTCGGCAGGGATGTGCTAAGATTTTGGCTAGGCTATCCAGGGAAGGATTCATGTAAAACCTGAGTTTGGAATACAAAATTAATTAAAGAAAGGAGTTAACTTTGTGGATACCTGGGAAAGAGCATTTGAGGCATAATGAAGATGAAGTGTGAAGCCCCTAAGGCAGTGCTGCCCAGGTATTTGAGAACGAGTGAGGAGGCCAGGGTGGCTGGGGCTCAGGGAGTGAAGGAGTATGGTGGAACACATGGCCCATAAAGTAGACTTCAAAGTCATGGCACAAATATTTGCCTTTCCACAGTGTGTGACTGGGGACTTTTGAATAGAGGAATGACATGATCTAGTTTCTGTTTTCATGAGATCGCTCTGGCTGTTCCATTGAGAACAGACTGAAAGGGGTCTAGATGGAAGAAGGAATACCAGTCAGGAGATAGAGTTATGGCTCATGAGCAGAATGATGGCATTTGGGCCAGGGGATGGCAGTGGAGGTGGCAAGAAGTGTGATATGGTTTGCATCTGTGTCCCCCACCAAATCTCATGTTCAATTGTAATCCTCAGTGTTGGAAATGGAGCCTGATGAGAGGTGATTGGATCATGGGGGCAGTTTCTAATGTTTAGCACCATCCCCACTGGGGCTGTTCTCATGATATCGAGTGAGTTCTCACCAGATCTAATTGTTTAAAAGTATGTAGTCCCTCCCCACTCTCTCTGTCTTGCTCCTGCTCCCAGCCATGTGAAATACCAGTCCCTCTTCACCTTCCTCCATGATTGAAAGTTTCCTGAGGCCTCCCCAGCCATGCTATCTGTATAGCCTGATAAACTGTGAGCCAATTAAACCTCTTTTCTTTATAAATTACCCACTCTCAGGCATTTCTTTATAGCAATGTGAGAACCAGACATATTTTGTAGGCACCGATGACACATCCAATATGAAAGATAAGTGCCAGAGAGTTCAAGAATGACAGCAAGATTATCTGAGAATACATTGGAACCCAAAACTTGTTTTGATTGACATTGAATTGTCAATCATTTACTCAGGCCCAAGGATCTCACCAAACAGAGTCACCCGAAATACGTGCTAGCATGTTACATGTTTTAATTTATGAAGAAGCACAAAGCAGGACCACGGAATGCTAGGGACAGTACGTATTCGATGGACAGATATAGAGAGGATAATGGCTGCAGAGAGATTTGTGAAAAGCGTGATTGGTAATCTTTGCCTCTAAATGCAATTTTCAACACTGCCACCTTGCCAAGCTAAAAAATCTTGCTAAAATTATCTCTTTTATTTCTAATTGTTTCCCCCACAGATTGGACTTTTTCTACTGTCCTCCTCCCAGCAGTCCAAAACTCTGCCTAGAAATTATTTACAAAATACGCTTTACTGAGCTTTTGTACATGTTTCAAGCCATATTATGCAAAAAAAAAAATCTCACTATGCTTGTTCTAAACTGAGTGTTAACTTTAAGGAAAACTTATAACTAAAATAGTCACTTTTTCAATTGTATGATTTAGGCCAATCGTTTAAATTGTATGTGTAAAATAAAATTAAATGACTTGCAAATTGGATTAGATTATAACTGAGTGGTTGCAAGTATTCAGTAGGGTTGGGTTTAAAGGTATTTTAGGGGGGCAAATTTTATGTTCCTTTTATGCTAACTGCTTGAGTAAACTCACTAACATCTTATAATATCATTCTATTTCCTGTCTCCATGTGAGGATTTATCATAATGAACCTGGTTGAGATAATCCCTGTAATAGTAGAAGTCATTACGAAGTAATTGCGTTGAAATGTGCTATAGAATGATGAGCACTTACTCCTCTTTCTTGCCAACAAGTTTATGAGTCTTTCATTGACTGAAAGACAGTAGCACAATTCTCCTTTCTCCCCTCAACACAGCCTCTTTTGATTGTGAAAAGAAAAATTACAAAAAAAAATTTGGTTCAGACTTCCCTGGAACACAGTGTTGGCAGAGTCGAGATGCAGAACTCTACCATAGCGGGAGAGATACCGTCGCCTTTACACTGCTTTTGCCTGTTTAACACTGCTGGTTCTTAATGACACACTTGAGATCATAGTGACCTCTTTCAACCTCCTCAAGTAGATGTAGCCTGGCTGTGATAAAAACAAAATATCAAGTACAGCAGTGTGATTCTATTTTGCATACAAAATAGCTGGTGTTAACTATTTCAAAAGATTCTGTAGCCAGAACCCTCTCTCTGAAAAAAAAAAAAAAAAAAGTGCCTTCATGTGGTATGATTAATGAAATAGCAGCACTGCTCTAAATGAGATTAATTTCTGATTTCAACATCATTCACAGCTTGTTCTTCAACCTGCCTGAGGCCTGAAGTTTTGTTTGTTTTTCTACATTACTCTATTGTTACTTTTTATTACTATTTTTGAATGTTCACTCCTGAAGCCACAATTACATTTATGTCTTTGGAGGTTAAAATTGATTCACCTTTTCTACCATTTCTAAGCATGTTTCACTAAAACACTATATTGATATTCTCCTTGGTGGTATTGAATCTTTCCTCTCCAAATTAAAGTGAAAATGGGGAATGGGACTGATGTTGACCCACTGATTCTCCTTAATATCCATCTGTCTCTTTTTTTTTTTTTTTTTTTTTTTT
>NW_016107751.1:604293-615443 GCF_001604975.1 Cebus imitator
AGAAAAGGTAAAGGAAACCCCAATATGCATGCACTGCCTTGGTGACCAGGGAAGTCACCCTGTGGCTATGGGGAAATTAGCCTAAGGCTTAGCTTTCATTATCACTGTCTCCCAGGGTGTGCTTGTCAAAGAGATATTCTGCCAAGCCAGACTGGGGTGCTCCCATCTTGCGCAAGTTGGTCACGTGGTCACCCAATTCTTTGATGGATTTCACCTGCTCATTCAGATAATGTGTCTTTTTTTAAACATAAATCATGAATCAAAACGTTTTTTGAAATAACAGTTTCTACATGTTCCCTGGTTTGAAGTTCCCAAAGAAAATATTTAATAGATATGCACTGGGCTCTTATTAAATATGTGACATTATGCTAGATACTGTGGTGAGTGCTAAAAATTACTAAACTGTCTTCTGCCAATCTGCTGGGAAGCCTGAGAAAAATAAGTCAACAGTTACATTATAAAGGGTATCTATAAGTAAAAGTCTATCTATAAATAAAAGTGAGAAGCAATCCAGAAAAAATGTTAGAAGGGTGCTTTCATTATGCTGCATTAATCTATATTCATGAAGATTATGGCGGTGGCGGTGGTGGTGATGATGATGATGATATTAAAGCATCATTATTTTTCTATCCCAGTAAAATCATTGTTTATTTAGGAAGTATTACAATATTCAATGCACTTTCACATTAGATGCACAAAACAGCTTTTGCTCCCTTTAGCGCATATGTTACTGTCTTTATTTGGCAGATGAAGAAACTGAGTCATGGTAAATTATTTGAGAAATGTCTACAAGCAAAAACTAAGTTTCCTGAATCCTAGTCTCTATATTTTTTAGGCAGATGGCTGCATGATTCCCCCAGGATTCAAACTACTCTCCTTTTACATTTCTTCTGTAAATTTTTAATCTTTGTTCTGGTTCCCCGGAAAACAGGCTGAGGCAGATATACACATGCAAAAGGGTTGGTGAGAGGTGCCCTTGGGAACAACATCTATAAGGGAAGGAGAGAAGCAGAATTAGGGAGGGGGAAATATAGAATTTAAATGTAGTTGCCCCAAGGAGTCTTGACATTCTTTCTTCAGTTATCCCTGTTCAGGCAAGAGGATTGTACCTTGAATACAGCATGCCTTATACACACAGTGTAACCTTGGGCCAGGAAACTCCCTTTAGCTACTCCAATTCCCAAAATGGTATTCAGCTGTCTAGAGCGTGCAGCCAGTTAGCAACTTAGCTGAGAAGTGAATAAACTTTCCAAAGTGGCGGCCTAGGTGGCACCTCACAGCCTCTGATACATATGTCTTCACCATGTTCACACATGGCCTCCATAGTTATGCAGGGGCTTTTCATTGCCTCAGTCTAAAAGTGATACATCACCTCTACTCACAGCTTATTGGTCAGAATTAGTCACATGTCTTTAAACTGGGAAATATGTGCTCCCATGTGCCCAGGCAAGAGAGAAGAACTTTTCATCATTATCAGAAGTATACCACTTACTGTTTCAGAATAACAGGATAAATTAAAGCATAAAAATATCAGCCAATCAATCAGAAAGTACTTGCTGATTACATTCTATCTATCAGTGTTACATTAAACGTTTTGATAAATAGTATTTAGCAGAATGACAAAGCATTAAAAATCCAGATGGGAGAAAAGAAGATCAAATCTGTAATCCAAGGTAGTACATAATTGAGAGTCAAATTGTGACTATTGATGCCAAATCCTATAAAAGTGCAGGAAAGAAGTGTCAAAAAGGGGAGAAGTTGAATGAGACTTCATGAAAAAATTGAAAATTGAGTTGTGCCCTGAAATTTTAAAAACAGATGGAAAGAAGAGAAATTTGCCTCCACAGTTAATCAGATATACCTTATGATCACTCTAGGAACTTTTTAGAAGGTCCTTCTTTCTGAAAGTCTCACATTCTCAAGAATATGCTGCCATAATTAGTGCAAAGTAGCTCTTTAATATGAGGGAGGGCTGATAAATCATATAACATTCTCTCACAAACAGAGAAACAGTTTATTGAATAGTACAGATCAGTGAGGTGAAAATGTGCCCAGGGCAAACAGCACTGTGCCAGAATGGCCTGCTGAACTACACTCCTCCTATCTCAAGACCTAAACTAAAAGGCCTAACTTTGTCACTGCCTACAGCACACCTCCCAACACCACCAGATTTTAACTATGGTGTAATTTTTGATGTTGTTAAAATTCCTCTTTTCTACTTTCCTGAAAACCTCAAAAGAATGAGCAATTTGATCTTTTTAATATAATTGACTCAGTATACGTAGTAAAAGTTCACTTACCTACTTTTGTTAATGAAAGAAGTGAAGATCTAAACCTGCTGTTTCAGGTGTATCACCTGTTCTCTAACTGTATCTTCACAGTCACCAAAGGTGGACAATTTTGGATATTAGGACATAGAGGTTTAGTGAGGTTCAATCACTTTTCCCAAAGTTACAGTTTGTTAAATTGCTTGCCCTAAGTTTCATTCAAACCTCATCTGTCTGATTCTAAAATTATCTTTTCACTATAACTTTCCACTTTGCTTATAATTAATAAGCAAAGTCAATAAGTATATTAAAGTCAGCCTACACAGAATTCCAGCTTTATCTTTTATATAAAGTGAGTCCCTTTTGAAATTTTAAAGTAATATAATTGCCAAAGTTTCTTACACAGAATTTCCTAATATGTCTGCGCTATATGGTCCTAAACCACAGACTCTCAGAAACTGCATTATGGAAGCTCAAACATGATTCACTCTGTGGTTGTCAACATTTGCTCCACACTGGTAATCTGTAAGAAATTAAGCCAAGACCACCCAATTTGTTGAACTGATCCTTCAGTTTTTTCTGACCTGGACCATCTCCACACCAAGGGCCATAAGGTAAAAAATATGTTGTGTTCCATTCTCACCCTGCTAGACAATGCTGTGCCTTTTGAACATTTTGAAAAACATGTGTTCTAAAAGTATCTGTCGGCATTGCTATGCAACAGCAGTTTCCAATGGACCATGCTTGAGATGAATGGAAACTCAGGATATGTCTATCACATATAGCAAGCCACTAGAGATTAATGAGACCAGATGTTCCTAAGTTGTGGGGAAGAAACAATGGAATGCTTCTCTGCTCTTGGAATTGGTTTATTTTTTCCTTCTCATGTTTTCTGGAGCAAACTACATAACATAATCTAGCACATAAGCAAAGCTACAATATATAATTCAGAATGTGTTACATCTGAGTTGCTAGGTGACCATATAAACACTCTAGGACCCTAGTGGGAAATTTCAATTATCTCTTTTATCAGTTCAGTTAATAGATAAATAAATAAAATGAATACTGAACAATAAATAAAAGAGTTTAAGACGACAACGCATGCTATACTCTGCAAAAATGTAAAATTTTAGAAGTTTTCTGTTTTGAGGTGAAGTATTTAAAAAAAGGACTGCAAAGGAATTTCAATTTTAACCTAAAGTAAAAAATTATCAACTCAAGTCCTGAGCTTTATTTTTGCCTGGAGAGTTGCTTTGGTAAATGTAAATGCCCTTGGATGTGATCTTGTCCTTGAGAAGATGGCATTTCATGAAATCAGTGAGAAGCATCTCATTCCTAAAGCCCCAGTTCTATCCAAAGTAAAGAGGTACCCAAAGGACTGAGTCAGGGAAGCCATCACTACACTTGCCTTTCCGTCCTCTGCTTATCTCAAAAGCCAAAGGGAACACTGAGTGCATGCGGAGGAAATGCAATCACTCCTCTTGCCATGCTGATCGAAATCCCTCTGTGGTAATCACCAGGTAGCTGCTGGGAAAAGAGCATTTAATCTAAATGTAAAACAGAAGGTACTGCCGATGGTCCAGGCTTCAGTCCACTGATGGGAAACATATCATCTTCTTACCTTTTTCTTCCCTGGGAATGAATCAATGTGTTCAGGTTTGAAACTCATCAGCACACCCCTCTTTTCACTTTCCCCACAAATAGATAAGAAGTCTGTAATTTTGACAAAGAATGAAAATCCTGCTGACATGATGATTTGTGGCAGATAATGCAATTGATTCCACAGAGATCGCTTGAGATCACAAGTGATGTGAACAACTAATCTGAAAAATAAAATTTCTTCAGATACAGTGCTACTAATCAAATGCATACTCAAAACAGCTCATGCGTAAGACGACTCTAACCACAGGTAACCAGTTCAAACAATGTTGCCCTTTGTTGATAGTGTCACTATGATAGTTGCATCAAAATGGAGAAGCGGGCCGAGGAAAAGACTAAATTTTCAATGTAGAAAAGTTTGGGGGAATTATTAGATATTCAAAAGAGAAACTTAATCTGCAATTCAGAAAGCAGCTTCATAGAGACTCCATGTTCACAACAATGCTAGGAAATTAATGTACTTTTTCTGGAAAATTGATTTTATATCTAAAATGTTGCTTTATCATGATATCATGAGAATTAAGCCACTAGAAACCTTTCATATTGCCTCTCTTCCTAATAATTGCAATTTTTCTTTGAAGGAACTCTTCTCCAGTCCAGACGCTTCCGTTCACAGAGCTTCATTGCTGCAAGTCTGGCCCCTTTCTATCTATTTAAGTTGTACTGACTGGTACAGTTGAAAAGAATAAACTAGGCACACTAAACTCAGTACCTGCTTTCTTTTGAGCTGAATGGCCTATGGACGGCTGATGATTTCTTCTGATTCTCATGCTAGTACTCTTTTTTGGCTCAAATCTTCTCAGTGCAGGGGATTAACTTGAATAAAAATAGTTTGCATGATTGTGAAAACATTGCTTTCTGTGCATCACGTTGTCTCTCTCTCTCTGTGTCTCTGTCTCTGTCTCTCTCTCTCTCTCTCTCTCTCTCTCTCACACACACACACACACACACACACACAAACACACACACATGAGAGAGAGAGAGCGAGAGAGAGAGAGAGAGAGAGAGAGAGAGAGACACCCAGAGAGACTCTCAAATATTTCCTGGATTGAATTGAGTGGCCATTCCATTTAAAGGTCATTAGGTCCAGCACCTATTCACAGTGTTGGAGAGAGATAGAGAGAGAGATAGAGAGAGAGAGACGAGAGACTTCTATGTCTATTATCTCTATTTCTCTCTCTCTGTTCAGCCCCAACCTCACAGGTTTTCCCACAGGCAGCTGGAATTCTCTGAAACACCTCCAGGGTGAGGCATGTAAACTGGAGAATGCTGTCCTGATCCAGCAATTCTGTGACTAATGAAAGCTATCCAGTCCTGGGGATCCGTATTAGGAAGCTCAATTTTTTTTTTCACATTAAGGTACATAATATAACTTGCCCTTATTGATTATCTAGGTGATATTTAGATTTCTTGCCTGTCTTATTTTCTGCCTTATTTTCCAATTCATTACCCTGTTAGAATACTTTTCATTAAAAACTCTAAACTTTGATTTTTAAAAGTTTATATAAAAATGCTCAGTAAGCAATTTGAGCTTTTGATTAATGATATTCTATTATGTGTGGTCACATGCAATGATTCTCTCGATTTGCTTCATTTTTCTGCACTTCAGGCCATCACATTAAGAGAACACTATGAATAGGTGCTGGACCTAATGACCTTTAAATGGAATGGCCACTTAATTCAATCCAGGAAATGTTTGAGAGTTAAGTAGATCAAGGGAGACAGTTAATGACATGGGGACAAGTAAGGTACCCCAGGGATATTCCAGGAATTGAGACCCTATTGTACTTTGCTTATATAGAATCTTCAAACCCGAGATTGTACAAATTCTCCACTATTTGTTGCTTTCTTTTCTTTTTCTCTCCTCCTAATAAAGTTCTAAAGCATCTGCACAGCTGAAATGAGAAGCTCTATTAGCAAAGTTTGTAATTAACTCTTAAAGCTTTTTCAAGCAGATTAAAATATCTGAACTGTGTCTATGACCATGCTTTTGCTTACGTCTCTGACTTTTCTTTATAAAAATTCCTAAAAGTGAGTATTTTACTTGCTAAGGGGAGCATTTGAAAGGTTGGAGTCCCGATGCGACATCAAGATAATTGAGGCCCAAATTGCCTTGTGATCAACACTATCTGAAAAGCTGCCTCGGTTCTCCAGTTTCTTTTGAAGTTGACATCACCACCGCTGTGTGTGGTATTTGGAACATCTGTTCCCATGATTCCCAAGGAATAAGTGTCATGAATCACTGCTTCCCAAAAGAGTTATATTTTGCTGAAAGTTGACTTCAATTTTAATTGAGGTCTTAGAAGTCCCAGAAGATATATTAAAAATTCACTTCCAGGGTGTATGTAGTAAACAATTATTATTTGTTTTGTGGTGCAAGACTGATATGTTACTTCAGGGAAGCAAAAACAATAGGGATTTCCTAGGGCAGTGGCATATTCTTTCATTCTCTCTTCCCTCCCACAACACTCAATATTTCTTGGAAAATTCCCATGGAGTCTGAAACTCATAAAAGTTATCTTCTACTATCAATAGGGATACAATTATCCCCTCTAAAAAAGTAACATATCTTTAAAAAAGAAAAACTCATTATATTTTCACGTCCCTGAGAAAGTTTACCTCATTTCATGAAAATTAAGAGTTAAAACCTTACCTAAAGGCTGAGAATCTAAAAATTTCCTTTATTTTTTGAAGGAGACAGAAATATCTTGGATTAAAATGCTGTCTTTAGATTGAATTAAAGTAGCAAAACCAATGAACCAAGTTAGGGTGCTTAGGTTCCAAGGACCTGAAATGGTATGGGATGAAAAAGCAATGTGTTCTTTAAAATTGTATCCCTTTTCTCTAAAATAATTTACATTAGAGATAAATTACAGGCAACATCATTTAAACTACCTAGCATCAAACTGTTATCTGATGTGTGAATACATCAAAATTAAAAATAAGACACTGCAAAATTTGTTTCTGCTCGTTGATTTCCATATTTCTCTCTGGAACAAGATTATTGCTTTTATTTTCTCTACTCATTGATACCACTTCATATTTTTCCTAATTTTTAAGGATAATTATAGAAAGTAAAGCTTACCAACTTAAGTTTCACATAACCCTTTTTATTTTAGAATAGTTTTATATTTATATACAAGATGTAAAGATAGGACAAAAAATTCCTGTATATGCTCACTCAGTTTCCTCTGGCGTTATCATCTTACATTATTACGGTCTATTTGGCAATAATAATGAACATTAGCACATCATTATTAACTAAACTCCATATTTTACTTAAACTTCATTAATTTTTCTCTAATGCCCTTTATTCCTGTTCCAGAATCTCATCTAGTATACTATATGGCATTTGGTCCTCATGTCTCCTTATCCTCCTTTGGTCTGTGACAGTTTCTCAGACAGTTTCCTTGATTTTGATGATGTTGACTGTTTGGAAGGGTATTGGTCACATACTTTGTAGAATGCTCCTTAATTTGGGGTTTGTCTCATGTTTTTATTGACTATAGTTTTGGGTTTTTGAAAGGAAGACCACAAAAGTGAAATGCCATTCTCATCACATCTTATCAATGTACATACCATCAACGCGAGTTATCACTGGCAACATGAGCCTTGATTATTATGCTGAGGTAGTATTTGTAAGTCTTCCATACTATAAAGTTACCACTTCCTGTTTTCATACTGTACACTTTGCAAGTAAGTCACTAAGCACAGCCTCCACTCAAGGGATGGAAAGTTAAGCTCCTCCTTCTTCGGGGGCAGTGTATATACACAAATTATTTGAGGTTCCTTTCAGGAGATTTGTCTCTTTGCTTCATTTATTTATTCTTCAGTCATTTATTTATATAAATATGGACACAGCCATATTTATTTTATAATTTGTGTTATAATCCAATAAAATATTATTTACTCATTTTTGCTCAAATTGTTTTTTACTTTTTGCCATTGTAAGCTCCATCAGTTGCCTCTTGTGTCCCTTTGGCAGATCTTGATCATTTTGTTTAGAGCATTTCCTTATTTTCTCACACAACAAGATGCATCAGGCTTATCTTGTACATTTCCTACCACAGCCCTGGAATCAGTCACTTCTCCAAGGAGTCCTGTTTTTTTTTATTATTATTATTGGAGGATAGTGTTAGAAACCAAGATCTTAGGATTAGGTGAGCTCAGTACGAATGTCATGTCACTGTTTCCAGGCCCTCATAGAAGACAGAGCTAAGAACTACATAAATACATGCAAAGAAATGTATGCATGCATATCTATAATTACTTCTTTATCAATTTGTATCTATATTAAGCTAAAAATGAGTTTATACTAATCTCTCTGACTTTATTCCAGCACCTTGTGGTTCATTCTAGTCTTACTTTCTTACTTTATCTGTAACTTCTCACTCCAACAGTGAGAAACCTGGCTCCCACCATTATTATCCTGTTACATAGTTGATTAATTTCAGTATACATGTATGGCAGTTTCAGAATGGTTAATCTATAACTCTTGAGAATGAAATTATATCAACTACAGTACAGCCTTCATATATATTTTCTTTTGTATTTAGCCATAAGGTTTTCAGTCAAACCATAGGTTTCCAAAATTAGGCCAGAGCCTTTTTCCTCTCCTTCAGTGCAATTATATATATAATACATCAGTAATGCCATTAGTCTTCTGTCACAGTCTGCATTCCAACTTGGAATCCTTGGTAAATTTTGTTTCTGTTTTTGATTGTAAATACTCAAGTGCATTCTGTAAAGTGCTGTAAAGTTCTAAGAGTCTTGAGAAATGCACGGTGGCATTTCTATCACGATGTTAGCATAAAAATTAGTTCCCTACCCTTTAAAAAACTCCTGTCTTTCCTAATTATAAAGAAAAAGTAAAATTTTTACCTGTTTACATTTTTTAACTTTATTTTTTTCATTTATCATAAGCTCTTTATTTGTAACCAAATCAAATTAAAAGCAATTTGTTTATACTCTTAAGAGCTTTTATTACTCCATTTTCTTTGTTTTTGTTTTGTCTTGTTTTTTGTTTCTGACTTTAGGTTCTGGGACACAAGTGCAGAATGTACTTTTTTTTACATAGGTATACGTATGCCATGGTGGTTTGCTACATTTATCAACCTGTCATCCAAATTTTAAGTCCCACATGCATTAGGTATTTGCCCTAATTCTCTCCCTTCCCTTTCCCCCTACCCCCCAACAGACCCCCTTGTGTGATGTTCCCTTCCCTGTGTCCATGTGTTCTCATTGTTCAACTCCCACTTGTGAGTGAGATGCAGTGTTTGGTTTTCTGTTCCTGTTTTAGTTTGCTGTTCCTGTTTTAGTTTGCTGTTCCTGTTTTAGTTTTCATCCATGTGCCTACAAAGGACATGAGCTTATTCTTTTTTATGGTTGCATAGTATTCTATGGTGAATATGTGCAACATTTTCTTTATCTAATCTATCATTGATAGACATTTGGGTTGGTTCTAAGCCTTTGCTATTATAAATAGTGTTACAATAAACATGTGTGTGCATGTGTCTTTATAGTAGAATGATTTATAATCCTTTGAGCATATACCCAGTAATGGAATTGCTAGGTCAAATGGTATTTCTGATTCTAGGTCCTTAAGGAATCACCACACTGTCTTCCACGGTGGTTGAACTAATTTACACTCCTATCAACAGTGTAAAAGGCATTTATATTTCTCCACATCCTTGCCAGCATCTGTTTCCTGACTTTTTAATGATTGTATTTCTAACTGGCATGAGATGGTATCTCATTGTGGTTTTGATTTGCATTTCTCTAGTGACCAGTGATGCTGAGCTTTTTTTTTTTTTTAATGTTTGTTGGCCACATAAATATCTTGTTTTGAGAAATGTCCATTTATATCCTTCGCCCACTTTTTGATGGGGTTGTTTTTTTCTCTTAAATGTGTTTAAGTTCCCTATAGATTCTAGATATTAGACTATTCCCATCAAGCTGCCATTGGCTTTCTTCACAGGATTAGAAAAAACCACTTTAAATTTCATGTGGAACCAAAAAAGAGCTCATATAGCCAAGACAACCCTAAACCAACAGAACAAAGCTGGAGGTATCATGTTACCTGACTTCAAAGGATACTATAAGGCTACAATAACCAAAACGGCATGGTACTGATACCAAAACAGATATATAGACCAAGGAAACAGATCCAAGGCCTCAGAAATAACACCACATAAATAAAACCATCTGGTTTTGACAAACCTGACAAAAACAAACAATGGGGATAGGATTTCCTATTTAATAAATGGTGCTGGGAAAACTGGCTAGCTATAAGTAGAAAACTGAAACTGGACCCCTTACTTACACCTTATAACAAAAATTAACTCAGGATGAATTAAAGGCTTAAATATAAAATCCAAAACCATAAAAACCTTAGAAGAAAACCTAGGCAATGCCATTCAGGACACAGACACAGGTAAAGATTTTGTGACTAAAACACCAAAAGCAATTGCAAAAAAAAACCAAAATTTACAAATGGGTTCTAATTAAACTAACAAGCTTCTGCATGGCAAAAGAAACTATTATCAGAGTGAACAGGCAACCTACAGAATGGGAGAAAATTTTTGCAATCTATACATATTACTCAATTTTCATACTGCTATAAAGAAATCTCTGAGATTGGGGAAATTATAAAGAAAAAGAAGTTTAATGGCCTCACAGTTCCACATGGGTGGGGAGACCTCACAATCATTGTGGAAGGTGAAGGTGGAGCAAAGGCACATCTTACATGACACCAGACAAGTGAGCATGTACACGGGAACTGCCCCCTTTATAAAATTATCAGATCTCATGAGACTTAGTCACTATCACAAAACATCATGAGAAAAATCTGCCCCATGATTTAATTACCTTCCACCAGGTCCCTCTCACAACACTTGAGGATTGTGATAGCTACAATTCAAAATGAGATTGGGGTGGTAACTCTACCAAACGATTTTAAAGATATAAAAATGTCATTGAAGCCGAGCACAGTGGCTCATGCCTATAATCCCAGCACTTTGGGAGGCCGAGGAGGGCAGATCACAAGGTCAGGAGATTAAGACCACCTTGGCCAACACGGTGAAACCCCATCCTTACTAAAAATATTTAAAAATTAGCTGAGCCTGGTGGCACACACCTGTAATCCCAGCTACTCAGGAGGCTGAGGAAGGAGAATTGCTTGAACCCAGGAGATAGAGATTGCAGTGAGCTGAGATCATGCCACTG
>NW_016107751.1:615457-741503 GCF_001604975.1 Cebus imitator
AAAAAAAAAAAAAAAAAAAAAAAAAAAAAAAAAAAAAAAAAAAAAAAAAAAAAAAAAAAAAAAGGCATTGCTATTTCCCTGAAGAAAACAATGGGAAATATTCCAAAAAGAAATCAAAGATACACTAACAAATGTATCTTGTTCTCTTTTCCAACCTAAAAAGAATGGATGGAAAATGACTACAAGTGAAAGTTGAGAGCTGTCATCTCTATTTCCCATCTTTGTATCTTTGTCTTGCCTTATGTATTTTTTTTGACAGGGTCAAATTCTTTCCTAGGCTGGATACAGTGGCGTTATCAATGGCTGACTGCAGCCTCAGCTTCCCAGGCTCAAACCAGCCTCCCACCCTCTGTCTTTGAGTAGCTGGGACTACAGGCATCTACCACCACATCTGACAAGTTTTTGTATTTTTTGTATGTGTTTCATCATATTACCCAGGCTTGTCTTAAGTTCCTGTGCTCGAGTGATCTGTCCATCTTGGCCTCCCAAATAACTGGGATTACAGGCATGAGCCACAAGTGCTGAAATTACAGACGTGGGCCATGTGCCCCATTGCCTTCTGTGTGTCTAATGCCAATCTTTCCTCATCTTCTTTACTATTAGAAAGCAGGACATTAATTTAATGGAGGTAAAGGCAGAAAGGAGTCAATATTTCTGTAGATCTTTAGGCAGGAAAAGAAATGAGGCTGAAATGATCATATGGTTTGGCTTTGTGTCCCTGCCTAAATCTCATCTCAAATTGTAATTCCCATAATCCTCATGTGTTGAGGGTCCTACCCTCGAAACATGGGATGATTAAATCACAGGGGCAGTTTCTCCCTTACTGTTCTTGTGATAGTGAGTGAGTTCTCAAAAGATCTGATTGTTTCATAAGGGGCTCTTTCCCCTTTGCTCATTCTCTCTCTCTCTCTCTCTCAGCTGCCATCATTGTAAGACATGCCTTTGCTTCTCTCTGTCTTTCCACCATGATTGTAAGTTTTCTGAGGCCTCCCCAGCCATGTGAAACTGTGAGTCAATTAAACATCTTTCCTTTATAAATTACCCAATCTCAGGCACATCTTTATAGCAGTGTGAGAACCTAGTAATACAAATTGAGTATAGGCATGGGAATAGCTTCTCCCATCTTCTGTTAAAGTCATCTGAAAACAAGAGAAACAGATATCACTTTCTACAGTACTATTGACTTATCCAATTACAAATTTTCATCCCAAAGAGAATTGGAAACTAAACTGAAAACAACTTGCTTAATTTCTTCATCATCCTCACAGTCATGTTCCTAGCAAAAAGTCTTCTGTGTATAGATGTAAAAACATTTTCACAGATTCAGTGAAATTTGCTTTGGAGGACTGGAATTGTTTTACATTTACCACTGAGAAAGTTAGAGGAATAGCCCATTTTACAATCAGTCTTTCAGTTCTCAGAGAACGTCTTATCCTAAAAATGTTCCTATGACTGACTCTAAACATGTTTTTAAAAAAATTTTACCTCTATATATGGCTGTGGTCATGTACTTGATTTTTTTTAGATTAAAAACACATAAACATAGTGAGTCAAGCAGACTGATTTATACTGCTGTTTGTATTCCCACCAGCAATGCCTGAAAGTTCAAGTTGCTCCATATCCTCATCAACCCTTTTTATTATTAGCCTTTTTTATTTTAGCCATTCCAGTGGGTGTGTAGTGATAACTCACATTTTAAAATTTGAATTTCTCTGATCACTAATGATGCTAAACACTTTTCTATGCTATTGGTCACTCATGTGTCTTCTCTTCTGAAGTTTCTATTTAAACATTTTTTAACTTTTAATTGACTTGAATTTCTATTAATGAGTTGTAAGAGTATTTTATATATTTTAAATATGAATAATTTATCAAATATGTGTTTTGCAAATATCTTCTCCCAATTTATGACTTATCTTTTCATATTGTTAATGGTGTTTTTGAGAGCAAAATCCTTTTATTTTTATATTCCACAACATTTTGTAAAAGACGTAGGCATAGAAACAAGAAAACAGACAAGTGTTTGCAAGAAGTTGTGGCAAGAGATAGGAAATTCATTGCACATGGACATAAGGAAACTTATTATTGTGATAAAAATATTTCAAGTCTTAATTATGATAGTGGTCACACAACTATATAGATTTATCAAAACTCATCAACTGTATCCTTTAAAAAGGTGATCATATTTGTTGTGTGTAAAGTGTATCTCTATAAGCCTAATTTTAAAATACAATAAAATCTGTTCGAAATTCTCACATTTAAATAGAATGGTCTCCTCTAATGTGCTCCTTACATTTGGAAATTAAAAAACAAACAAACAAACAAAAAAAAAAAACAGAAACATTTAAAAAACAAGAGTGGGGCAGGAATTTATTATCACAATCTAACTACTGCCTTCCAAACACAGGACTCTAAGATAGAGACAAGCAATTGAGGTCAGAGGATCCAGTTTGAAGAAATTGGAAAAAAGGAAGAAAGAGAGAGACAGAAAGAAGAGAGGAAAAGGAAAAGAGAGGCAGGATGGAAGGAAGGAAGGAAGGAAGGCAGGCAGGCAGAGAGGGAGGGAGGGAGGGAGAAAGGGAAAGATAAGAAAAGAAAGGCTGACCATTTAAGTTAGTTGTTTAAATTCACAATATTATCACATTAAGTCACTTACGTTAAGTCACTTAACTCAGACATTTCAACTGGGTAAACTTCATTGTATGCTTTTTCATGTCCTGTGGTCCTAAGGTATGTCTTTATGTAGTAAATCTTTCTTATAGTTGATCTAAATAAATATTAGATTCTAGCCCAAATAAATCCAAATGTTAAATGCATTGTTTCTCTTATTTAGTGCCAGCCTTGGATAAACTGTATTTTCAACAAATGAAATTTTGTGCAAACTGTCACTTCAGGGTCCAAAAAGATTTGTCTCTTTTAGAATACAATTTCTGACCTAAAGATTACAGTTTATATTGCTTACATCCTTTTTTTCCTAAAACAAAGACAGCATCTGGGGGCATGAGAGGAGGTATTTTGTGTATACTGCTCAAACCAACCGTTTTGGGTTATCAGCTTCTCATGTACAGCATACTCCACTGCATCTGAGCTAAGAATTTGAAGAGATCAGCCAGTATTCTGATAGTAACTTTGAAATGACAGCGATAAGATAAAGAGCATACTATATACTGTATAGGGAACATATCTTTGGACAAATGAAAATTAGAAGTACAATATAGTAAAAATAGTGCTAGTACTTAGTTATATCATCTTTACTTTTATACCGAATGCACCTGAAGACACTTTACCAACAAAGTTGTAACAGAAAAACAAAGACATGGATGATTATTTAGGTGAATCTGTCAGGCAATTACATATGTAAAAGCTAAACACATAGCCTTGCCTATAAATCTTATTTTACTCAGAGAAGTGCCTATGAGCCATAAACACTCCCTTTTCACTTGGGCAGCTATCTCAGATAATTCCTTGTGATGAATGAGAAAGATAAGATTAATCTGTTTCACTAAACATAGACAGATTCTCTCTCCAAAAACCTATGCTCCTATTCCAAGCATGAGAGTGGCTCTTGTCATTAGCCTCTTTCATTTCTGGCATTTCCTCTTCATACTAATGCACACAGTCAGTACTTCCATTCCACTGCCCCAGCCCTTCCAAACTTTACATTGCAGATATGGGACAGGAAACATGGTGATAAATCAGGAGTACTTTGCAGGGTAACTATCTTCTTCCTGCTAGACGAATAGCTGGAAAAAAAATACTATTTTTTTTCCTTTTTATCTCTTATTTTAAAAAGGGATAAATGTGCAGAATGTGTAGATTTGTTACATAGGTATACATGTGCCATGGTGGTTTGCTGCACCTACTGACCCATCCTGTAAGTTCCCCCCTCCTCTCACCCCTCCCCTTCCAACAGGCTTGGTGTATGTTGTTCCCCTCTCTGTGTCCATGTGTTTTCAATGTTCAATTCCTACTTATGAGTGAAAACAGGCAGTATTTGGTTTTCTGCTCCTATGTTAGTTTGCTGAGGATGATGGCTTCTAGCTTCATCCACGTCCCTGCAGAGGACATGATCTCATTCCATTTTATGGCTGCATAGTATTTGATGGTTTATATATACCACATTTTCTTTACTCAGTCTATAATTGATGGGCATTTGGGCTGGTTCCATGTCTTTGCTATTATAAATAGTGCTCCAATAAACATAGGTGTACAGGTGTCTTTATAGTGAATGATTTATATTCATTTCACTATATACCCAGTAATGGGATTGCTGGGTCAAATGACATTTCTAGTTCTAGATCCTTAAGGAATCGTTATACTGTCTTCCACAATGGTTGAACAACTAATTTACACTCATACCAACGGTGTAAAAGCATTCCTATTTCTCCATAGCCTCACCAGCATCTATTGTTTCCTAACTTGTTAATAATTACCATGCTGACTGGCATGAGGTGGTATCTCACTGTGGTTTTGATTTGCATTTCTCTGATGATCAGTGATGTTGAGCTGATTTTCATATATTTGTTGATCACATAAATGTCTTCTTTTGAGAAGCATCTGTTCATATCCTTTGCCCACTTTACGATGGGGTTGTTTGTCTTTTTTTTGTTAATATGTTTAAGTTCCTTGTAAATTCTGGAAATTAGTCCTTTGTCAAATGGGCAGATTGCAAAAATTTTCTCCCATTCTGTAGGTTGCCTGTTCACTCTGATGACAGTTTCTTTATCTGTGCAGAAGCTCTTTTGTTTAATTAGATCTCATTTGTCTATTTTGGATTCTGTTTCAATTGCTTTTGGTGTTTTAGTCACAAAGTCTTTACTCATGCCTATGTCCTGAATGGCATTGCCTAGGTTTTCTCCTAAGGTTTTTATGGTTTTGGGTTTTACATTTAAGTCTTTAATTCATCTTGAGATAATCTTTATATAAGGTGTAAGGAAGGGGTCAGTTTTAGTTTTCTTCATATGGATAGCCAGTTTTCACAGCACCATTTACTCATCAGGAGATCCTTTCCCCATTGTTCATTTTTGTCAGGTTAATCAAAGATCAGATGGTTGTAGATGTGTGGTGTTATTTCCAAGATCTCAGCTCTGTTCCATTGGTGTATATGTCTGTTTTGGTACCAGTACCATGTTGCTTTGGTTACTGTAGCCTTGTAGTATAGTTTGAAGTCAGGTAGCATGATGCCTCCAGCTTTGTTCCTTTTGTTTAGGATTGGTTTGGCTAAATGGGATCTTCCTTGATTCCATATGAAATTTGAAATAATTTTGTCCAATCTGTGAAGAAAGTCCACAACAGTTTGATGAAAATAGCATTGAGTCTATAAATTACTTTGGGCAGTATGGCCATTTTCACAATACTGATTCTTCCTATCCCTGAGGATGGAATGCTTTTCAATTTTTTTGTGTCCTCCCTTATTTCCTTGAGCAGTAATTTGTAGTTCTCCTTGAAGAGGTCCCTCACATCCCTTGTTAGCTGTATTCCAAGGTATTTGATCCTCTTTGTAGCTATTGTAAATGGGAGTTCATTCATGATTTGGCTCTCTGCTTGCCTATTCTTGGTAATGGTTGTGATTTTTGCACATTGATTTTGTATCCTGAGACTTTGCTGAAGTTGCTTCTCAGTTCTAGAAGTTTTGGGGCTGAAAAAATTACTAATTTAAACACAAAAGAACATTTCACTGAATATTAGAATGCTTTGGTTCAAGAACTTACTCTGCCCAAATTTAGTTAAGGAACTTGCTGCTAGTCATGTAGCCTGAATGTACACTTTTTATCTTAAAAATGTATAAATCATACTAAATAATTATTAACTTCCTTTCAGCTCCAACATTATAATATTCTAATGTTTTTATATTATCAAAGTATGAGAACTGTGAAAGTTCAGAAGATATTTTCTCTAAATGTGTTATTTGTTGAAATTAACACATGAGCTGTGTTAACCTAATGTAATTCCTAGTATTGATAAAGTGAAAAACATTTGCCTTGCCTGTGTTTCTACTTTCCCATCATCTTCATTACAGCATGACCCAAAGTATGCCCATTGCTCAGCAAACAGTGATGAAGTGAGTACATTTGGTTAATAATTCATTTCTGGAAATCCCACCTAGAGTCATTTCCTTCTGCTCTGAATCCTTCTAAAGATAAGTTTGGCACTTTGCATTTTAATTTTCTAGAATTAAAAGTTTTTCTTAACTTGATTCACATAAAAAAGTGAAAATATTACTGTTCCTTCTGAAATAACATCATCTATAATGTTAAATATTCAAAAATGACTTATTAACAAATAATTTCAAGACATCATCTGTAAGTTTAAAGTAGTAGGCTACTGTCTTCATGTGTCAGACATGGGGAACTGCACATACTGGAAAGCAATTATCCTTGATGACTCTGAAACATGTCATAGGCTGGCGCTAAATACTGAGCTTAGGATAGTATAACAATTCACCAGACATCCTGAACTACTGGAAGCTATGAGGCTAAATGGGATTACCTGCCTCATCTTACATTGGTCATTTTCAGTATGGCCTCAGTGTACAGGGAGCCTTTCTTCCCAAATTGTACAGGTCACCCACGTAATATTTTATGACCTCTCCTGGCCCTTACTGAGAAGTTCAAAAAGAATTTAATAAAAGAGTTGGGGACCAATATCTCCCAATTCCTCCTTCCCTGATAACCACACCAGTCTCTGTTAATAACCATCCTGCTCTACATATATGAGTTCAATTTTTTTAGAATCCACATATAGGTGAAATCATGTGGTATTTGTGTTTCTGTGACTGGCTTATTTCACTTAATATGTCCTCCAGGTTCATCTATGTTGTCACAGGTGGTAGAATTTTCTTCTTTTTATAGCTGAATAGTATTCTACTGTGTGTATATACTCCATTTTCATTAATACCTCTTTGGACACTTATGTTGATTCAGTATCTTGACCATTATGAATACTGTTACAATAAATGCTGCAGTGCAGATATCTCTTTGACATACTGATTTTATTTCCTTTGTATCTATACTCAATTAGCTAGAAGAAATAAGTTCAAGAGATCTATTTTAGAGCATGGTGACTATAGGCATCATACATCATCCATATATGATGATATATTGTATTCTTGAAAAAGAGTGGATATTATGTGCTCTCACCATGGAAATAAAAACTCTGTAAGATAATGGATTTGCTGATTAGCTAGATTTAACTGTTCTACTACACCCACATACACATTTCAAAACATCATGCCGTACATAATAAATATAATTTTATCTGGCAATTAAAACTATAAATTTAAAAAGAGTTGAGGAACAAGTAAGCAGGAAGACAACTAGTAGAACATAGTCATTGCAGTGTTAATAAATATAACTTCCATGTCTTCCAGAAAATAAGACAATGGAGTGATAGGCAGCCAGAGTATAAATAGGGACCACTTGGCTGTTCAGCTCAAATGGATGGCTGAGACAAAAAGCTACCGAAAGCAATGACCTCCGCAACTTGCTTGAGATAAGATTATGCTCTGCATGAATCTGAAAAGAAAGTCAGTTCTATATAGTAAAAATCCAAATAGCATAGTGAAAAATATAAAACTTTCCTTCCACAAACTCTAAAAATGTGTAGTCACACACAAGATTCTTTCAAACTATCAAAAATGATTTGGAAATAAATTATTTTGGCAAGAGAAGTAAGATTACCGAGTTTAATATAGCTATGAGTAAATTGTTTTTTATTATCTCAACATTAAATTCTGCATGACACAAACTTAGAGTGAATGAAAATATATCAAATGTACAATCAAATGAAAATGCTATAGCTTCACAGAATATTCTTGTTGATATACATATCTTTTGCATCCTACATTCAATCAGCTGGAATTATTTTAAGGGAATAATTTATTTCAGTGAATGAGTCTCTTAAAAGTTTAAATCTCATGGTTTGATTGAAGATATTTGTTCCTGGGCATCAGCTTTTAAAATTAATGTATAGCCCACCAATGAGGGCTGCTTAACACTAATACCACTCCTCTTCCATTAGTGGTTTCCCTCTCCACTGCATTCACCGAGATCCTCCTTTGAGAGAAAAGACATTATTTCCAAATCTCCTTCTTGTCTTCTGTGTCTAAATCAAGCCACAAGTTGCTCTGTACTTTTAAAGATGATACCATCTCACGCCAGTTAGAATGGCGATCATTAAAAAATCTAGAGACAACAGATGCTGGAGAGGATGTGGAGAAATAGGAACAATTTTGCACTGTTTGTGGGAGTGTAAATTAGTTCAATAATTGTGGAAGACAGTGTGGCGATTCCTCAAGGACCTAGAAATAGAAATTCCATTTGACCCAGCAATCCCATTACTGGGTATATATCCAAAGGATTACAAATCGTTCTACTATAAGGACACGTGCACACGAATGTTCATTGAAGCACTGTTTACAATAGCAAAGACCTGGAACCAAACCAAATGTCCATCGACGATTGACTGGATAAGGAAAATGTGGCACATGTACACCATGGAATATTATGCAGCAATCAAAAACAATGAGTTTGTGTCCTTTGTAGGGACATGGATGAACCTGGAAACCATCATTCTCAGCAAACCGACAGAAGAGCAGAAGATCCAACACCGCATGTTCTCACTCATAGGCGGGTGTTGAACAATGAGAACACATGGACACAGGGAGGGGAGCACTACACACTGGGGTCAGTTGCGGGGAAATAGGGTAGGGATGGTGAGGGGTGGGGAGCTGGGGAGAGATAGCAAGGGGAGAGATGCCAGATGTAGGTGATGGGGAGGAAGGCAGCTAATCACACTGCCATGTGTGTACCTATGCAATAATCTTGCATGTTCTTCACATGTACCCCAAAACCTAAAATGCAATTAAATAAATAAATTGGAAAAAAATAAAAATAAAAAAAAATTTAAAAAAAAGATGATTCTTAAAGTTCCAAAGGCAAAAAACAAAACAAAACAAAAAACAGAAAATAAAAATAAGCAATAAATAAAGTAAGTGTTATAACCAATCTTTAAACTCCTAGTGGTAATTGTCCCTGGATTCCATACAAATGAGATTGAAGCATGGTGGACTATTTTGAATTTGCTTTACCATCTTCTTGACCATCTCTATTTATTTCCTTTGTAGATGTTGCTGCTCAGATGTTAACACAATCCAGGCTGAAATTGGCACCAGCTGAAGGCACTGACTCAACACTCAGAGGGTTCCAGTCTTTCCACCTAGTCTTCTTTTTTTTTTTTTTTTTCAGTCCAAGGAAACCTTATCTGGCCTGGGTTATGCTTGTTTATTATACAAGCTCTTTGCAGCTCTTAGCTCCTGCTTTATTTCTTGAGTTCTTGAGGGAAAAACAGTAGTTCCTCAGGAGTCAACTAGCCAAGTAAGTTTTCTACCTTGATTTTGAAATCCCCTCCTCTGTCCTTTCTGAGAATCAGTAGGATCCTGGAAATCCTAGTTCTTCCCCAGTCCAATGTATTCCAGCCCCATTCAGTTTACTTGAGTCATTAGCCAGTTATTAAAATAGCACATTTGCCTATTTAACATTTGTTTATTTCCCAAATACAATCCTTATTGAGCTGTTAGTGTGCCAGGCACTATGCTAGGCATGGAACACTCTATAGTAAATAAAAAGTTACCATGCCTGTCCTGGTGGAGACTAATATGAAAAAAATAATAATTAATGATATTACATAATTAGTATAATGAAATATTAAAAATTCCTATGAAAGAGAATATAAGGGATCTACTTTAAATTAAATGATTACAGGAAATCTACTTGAAAAGATAAGGTTCTAACTAAAATATTAAGGACAAGAGTGAGGAGTGAAAGCATTAGAGACACAGTGATGATCTGAGATACTCCTAAACTGTATCAGGTTATTAGCCTCAGACATAGCTTACTCTGTATAACAGTCCTATTATCAGGGGAGGATCAAAGATGGCTGAATAGGAATAGCTCTGGATTGCAGTTCCCAGCAAAAATGCAGAGGGTGAGTGATCACCACATTTCCAAATGAATTTATACTGCCCACAGACCAGGAGATTCCCAGGCGAAAAAGCACCACGAGTCTCCAGTGCAGCACAGCCGGCCTCCACACAAAAACTCACACAAATCTGGGTGCTGTTTCAACTGGTGACTGGAATGCCTGGGAGAGAGAGCTGCCAATTCAGCTGAAAAAAGAGGGCTAAAAGAGGGAGTCAGGTGATCTGGTTTAGTTGGTCCCATACCTACAAATACCTGCAATCTGAAACGCTTTGGATTGAGAGTTTCACAGCAAGCACAGCTGGACCTGGGATGGTCCAGCTCTGTGAGGGTAAGTGCATCCACCATTACTGAGGGAGTCTACCATTACCGAGGCAGTCCACCATTACTGAGGGAGTCCACCATTATCGAGGCAGTCTGCCATTACTGAGGGAGTCCACCATTACCGAGGCAGTCCACTATTACTGAGGCAGTCCGCCATTACTGAGGCAATCTGTCATTACCGAAGCAGCCCACCATTACAGAGACAGTCTGTCATTACTGAGGCAGACCACCATTACTGAGGCAGTTCTAACTATATCCCTATAAACAAAACTGCAAGGAAGTTCACACAGTAGCTAGCCAGATCCCATGGCAGCCCAGCAATGCCTCTTCTAGCAGACTGTGACTAGGCTTCCTCCTCACTGGGTAGGGCAGCTCTGAAAAAAGGCAGCAGAATGACAGGAACTTACAAATAAATCCCCCCCTTCCCAGCACAGAGCACCTAGGGAAAAAAGGCAGTTATGAGTTTCACTGCAGCAGACTTAAATGTACCTGCCCAGCAGCTCTGAACAGAAGAACGGAACTCACAACTCAGCACTTGAGCTCCTATAAGGGACAGACTGTCTCCTCAAGCAGCTCCCCAACCCCTGTATAACCAAAGAGACCCCTAATAAAGGAGAGCTCAGGCTGACATCTGGCAGGTATTCTTCTGGGACAAAGATAACAGAAGAAGAAACTGGCAGCAACCCTGACTGTTCTGCAGCTGCTGCAGGTGATCCCCAGGCAAGCAGGATCTGGAGTGGACTGCCAGCAGTCCTATAGCAGGGGGGCCTGACTGTTAGAAGGAAAGCTAAGAAACAGACAGAAATAAGTTCATCAGCAACAAAAATGACATCCACTCAGAGATCCTATCTGAAAGTCACCAACCACAAAAACCACAGGTAGATAAATCAACAAAGATGGGAAGAAAACAGTGCAAAAAGGATGTAAACACCCAAACCAGAATGCCTCTCCTCCTCCAATGGATCACAACTCCTCACCAGCAAGGGAACAAGGCTGATGGAGAATGAGTCTGATGATTTGACAGAAACAGGCTTCAGAAGGTGGGTAATAACAAATTTCTCTGAGCTAAAAGATCATGTTCTAACCCAAGGCAAAGAAACTACGAACCTTGAAAAAAGTTTTGATGAAATGCCAATGAGGGTAAACAGCTGAGAGAGGAATATAAATGAATTGATGGAGCTGAAAAACACAATACAAGAATTTCACGAAGCATACAGAAGTTTCAATAGCCAAATTGACCAAGCAGAAGAAAGGATATCAGAGATTGAAGATCAACTCAATGAAATAGAATGAGAAAGCAAGATTAGAGAATAAAGAGTAAAAAGAAATGAACAAAGCCTCCAAGAAATGTGGGATTATGTGAAAAGGTCTAATCTACGTTTGATAGGTGTACCTGAATGTGACACAGAGAATGAATCCAAGATGGAAAACACCTTTCAGGATATTATCCAGGAGAACTTCCCCAACCTAGCAAGGCAGGCCAACATCAAAGTCCAGGAAATAGAGAGAACACCACAAAGATATTCCTCAAGAAGAGCAACACCAAGGCACATAATTGTCAGATTCACCAGGGTTGAAATGAAGGAAAAAGTGCTAAGGGCAGCCAGAGAGAAAGGTCAGGTTACCCACAAATGGAAGCCCATTAGACTCACAGCAGATCTCTCAGCAGAAACCCTATAAGCCAGAAGAGAGTGGGGGACAATATTCAACATCCTTAAAGAAAAGAACTTTCAACCTAGAATTTCATATCCAGCCAAACTAAACTTCATAAGCAAAGGAAAAATAAAATCCTTCATCAACAAGCAATTGCTCAGATATTTCATTATCACCAGACCTGCTTTACCAGAGCTCCTGAAAGAAGCACTAAACATAGAAAGGAACAACCAGTACCAACCACTTCAAAAACATACCAAATGGTAAAGAACATCGACACAATGAAGAAACTGCATCAACTAATGGGCAAAACAACCAGCTAGCATCAAAATGGCAGGATCAAATTCACACATAACAATATTAATCTTAAATGTAAATGGACTGAATGCTGCAATCAAAAGACATAAACTGGCATATTGGATAAATAGTCAAAACCCATTGGTGTGCTGTATCCAGGAAATCAATCTCACATGCAAGGATATACAAAGGCTCAAAATAAAGGGATGGAGGAAGATTTACCAAGCAAATGGAGGGCAAAAAAAAGCAGGAGCTGCAATCCTAGTCTCTGTTAAAATAGACTTTAAACCAGCAAAGAACAAAAGAGACAAAGAAGGGCATTGCATAATGGTAAAAGGATCAATACAATAAGAAGAGCTTAAGATCCTAAATATATATGCGCCCAATACAGAAGCAGCCGGATACATAAAGCAAGTTCTTAATGACTTACAAAGAGACTTAGACTCCCACACAATAATAGTGGGAGACTTTAACACTCCACTATCAATATCAGACAGATAAACAAGACAGAAAATTAACAAGGATAACCAGGACTTGAACTCAGACCTGGACCAAGCAAACCTAACAGACATTTACACAACTCTCCACCCCAAATCCACAGAATATACATTCTTTTCAGCACCACGTCATACCTACTCTAAAATAAACCACATAATCAGAAGTAAATCACTCCTTAGCCAATGCAAATGAATGGAAATCATAGCAAACAGTCTCTCAGACCACAGTGCAGGCAAATTAGAACTCAGAATTAAGAAACTAACTCAGAACCACACAACTTTATGGAAACTGAACAACTGACTCTTGAATGTTGACTGGATAAGCAACAAAATGAAGGCAGAAATAAGGATGTTGTTCAAAACCAACAAGAACGAAGACACAATGTACCAGAATCTCTGGGACACATTTAAAGCAGTGTCTAGAAGAAAATGTATAGCAATAAATTCCCACATGAAAAGGAAGGAAAGATCTAAAATCAACACCTTATCCTCAAAATTGAAAGACCTTGAGGAGCAAGATCAAAAAAAAACTCAAAAGCTAGCAGAACACAAGAAATAACTAAGATCAGAGCAGAACTGAAGGAGATAGAGACAGAAAAACCCTTCAAAAAATCAATAAATCCAGGAACTGGTTTTTTGAAAAGATCAACAAAATAGACCACTAGCCAGATTAATAAAAAAGAAAAGAGAGAAGAATCAAATAGATGCAATAAAAAATGATAAAGGGGATATCACCACAGATTCCACAGAAATACAAACCACCATCAGAGATTACTACAAACAACACTATGCACATAAACCAGTAAACCTGGAAGAAATGGATAAATTCCTGGACACTTGCACCCTCCCAAGCCTAAACCAGAAAGAAGCTGAAAGCCTGAACAGAACAATAACAAGGGCTGAAGTTGAGGCAGCAATTAATAGCTTACCAACCAAAAAAAAAGCACAGATCCAGATGGGTTCACAGCTGAATTCTACCAGACATACAAAGAGGAGCTGGTACCACTCCTTCTGAAACTCTTCCAAACAATCCAAAAAGAGGGAATCATCCCCAAATTGTTTTATGAGACCAACATCAATCTGATACCAAAACCCCACAGAGACTCAACAAGAAAAGAAAACTTTAGGCCAATATCTATGATGAACATAGATGCAAAAATCTTCAATAAAATACTGGCAAACCAATTGCAATAGCACATCAAAAAGCTCATCCATCATGATGAAGTAGGCTTCATCCTGGAGATGCAAGACTGGTTCAACATACACAAGTCTATAAAAGTTATTCACCACATAAACAGAACCAAAGATAAAAACCACATGATTATCTCAATAGATGCAGTGAAGGCTTTCAACAAAATTCAACAGTGCTTTATGCTAAAAACTCTCAATAAAGTAGGTATCAATGGAACATATCTCAAAATAATAAAAGCAATTTATGAAAAACTCACAGCCAATATCATACTGAATAGGTAAAAACAGGAAGCATTTCCTTTGAAATCTGTCACTAGACAAGGATGCCCTCTCTCACCACTCCTATTCAACATAGTATTGGATGTTCTAACCAGAGCAATCAGGCAAGAAAAAGAAATAAAGGGTATTCAGTTAGGAAAGGAGGAAGTCAAATTGTCTCTATTTGCAGATGACATAATTGTATATTTAGAAAACTCTATTGTCTCGGCCCAAAATCTCCTTAAACAGATAAGTTACTTCAGCAAAATCTCAGGATATAAAATTAGTGTGCAAAAATCGCAAGCATTCCTATACACCAATAACAGACTTAAAGAGAGCCAAATGAAGAACCAACTGCCATTCACAATTGCTACAAAGAGAATAAAATACCTAGGAATACAACTAACAAAGGATGTAAAGGACTTCTTTGAGGAGAACTACAAACCACTGCTCAATGAAATAAGAAAGGACATAAACAGATGGAGAAACATTTCATGCTCATGATTAGGAAGAATCAATATAGTGAAAATGGCCATACTTCCCAAAGTAATTTATAGATTCAATGCTATCCCCAGCAAGCTATCAATGACCTTCTTCACAGAACTGGAAAAAATCACCTTAAACTTAATATGGAACCAAAAGAGAGCCTGCATAGTCAAAATGATCCTAAGCAAAAAGAACAAAACTGGAGGCATCACGCTACCTGTCTTCAAACTATACTACAAGGCTACAGTAATCCAGACAGCATGGTACTAGAACCAAAAGAGAGATATAGACCAATGGAACAGAACAGAGTCCTCAGAGGCAATGCCACACATCTACAACCATCTGATCTTTGATAAATCCAAAAAAAAAAAACAAGCAATGGGAAAAGGATTCCCTGTTTAATAAATGGTGTTGGGAACACTGGCTAGTCATGTGCAGCAAGCAGAAAGTGGACCACTTCCTACACCTTACACTAAAATTAACTCCAGATGGATTAAAGACTTAAACATAAGACCTAATACCATAAAAACCATAGAAGAAAACCTAGGCAAAACCATTCAGGACATAGGCATAGGCAAGGACTTCATGACTAAAACACTGAAAACATTGGTAACAAAAGCCAAAATAGACAAATGGGATATCATTAAACTCCACAGCTTCTGCACAGCAAAAGAAACAATGATTAGAGTGAACTGGCAATCAACAGAATGGGAAGAAGTTTTTGCAATCTACCCATCTGATAAAGGATTTATATGCAGAATCTACAAATAACTAAAACAGATTTACAGGAAAAAAATAAACAAACCCATTCAAAAGTGGGCGAAGGATATGAACAGACACTTTTCAGAAGACGACATATATGAGACCAACAAACATAAGAAAAAATGCTCATCATCTCTGGTCATTAGAGATATGCAAATAAAAACCACATTGAGATACCATCTCATGCCAGTTAGAATGGCGATCATTAAAAAATCTAGAGAACAGATGCTGGAGAGGATGTGCAGAAATAGCAACACTTTTACACTGTTGGTGGGAGTGTAAATTAGTTCAACCATTGTGGAAGACAGTGTGGCAATTCCTCAAGGACCTAGAAATAGAAATTCCATTTGACCCAGCAATCCCATTGCTGGGTATATATCCAAAGGATTATAAATCATTCTATTATAAGGACACATGCACAGGTATGCTCATCAATACACTGTTTACAATACCAAAGACTTGGAACCAACCCATATGTCCATCAATGATAGACTGAACAGGGAAAATGCGGCACATATACTCCATGGAATCTAGGCAGCCATAAAATCTATGAGTTCATGCCCTTTGTAGGGACATGGATGAACCTGGAAACCATCATTCTTAGCAAACTGACACAAGAACAGAAAATCAAACACCATATTCTCTCACTCATAGGTGGGTGTTGAACAATGAAAACACATGGACACAGGGAGGGGAGCATCACACAATGAGGTCTGTTGTGGGGGACTAGGGGAGGGGCAGTGAAGGATAGGGAGTTGGGGAGGGATACATGGGGAGAAATGCCAGACATAGGTGATGGGGATGAAGGCAGCAAACCACATTTCCGTGTATGTACCTATGCAACAATCCTGCATGTTCTTCACATGTACCCCAGAACATAAAGTGCAATAAAATTTATATATATATATATATATATATATATACATATATTTTAAGTCCTATTATCTTGTACTGGGTCCTAACCTCTACTCTAAGTTAGAGTCTGAGTCTATCTCTTATACAGACTTTTTGCCTGTTGTCTTTATCCATGATATCAGGCTCCCTTAGACATTTCCAAATACCATTCTGTTCCTCTAATTCTCCCTTATCCCAAGTGCATGCCTCCAGTACACCTTCTACTAAGTTTTGTTTCTAAACAGTGAGGAATTTCTAAGCTTTGGTGCATTTTCAGAGAAGTATTCAAGCCCTTCTTTCTCAGATTGACAGCTCTTCCCTCTCCTCCAGGCCCTTTCAGAAGGCCATCTACACTCTCAGCCAAATATCAGAAATCTCTTGGCAATAACTTATAACCACAAAATGACAGGAGAAAAAGTATTATTTTACTAAGTATGAGCAATACCTTAAAAAGCAAAATATTTATTAGAAAACTTGCATATTACCTTTTTAAAGGTTAGTTTTCATTACTCCTTTACACAAAGTCTTTTTTAATCTCACATGCTTGTAACATACTAAGAGATTTTAAAGGACAGCAGCCACATTTCAGAAACAATAATCTAAGGACCCAGTTTTAAACCTATGCAGACATAATTATCTTCTTTAAAATAAAAATGTCATAATAATATTTTGAGTGTCAAAAAGAAAATTTCAGATTGATAGATAAGCTTAGAAAAAACTAGAATGAAAAGTTAGTATAATTAGAGTTGTTGGTCCAACTTGAAAATACAAAAGAACAAAAGATTTAAAAGATAAACAGGCACAATTAAGTACTTTTCTGATTCTTGCTTGTTTGTGAAACTTTAAAGAATATTTCAAATATATAGAATACAAAATTTGAAATTAAAAAATAATAAAAGTATACTTATACATTTGTTCTAGAGGTAGAAGTGAATCTCTTATCTGGAACTAGTGGTGGGTTGCTTAAAAATCCTGTTAATTACAACGTCCATATTTGCAATTAGAAATGACACTTCTCAGCACAAAACCATAAATTTTCACATTTCATGTTTATGAGTATTAATTGTCCTATTTCCTCACTCTACACCATGATGAATATATTGGTGCTATCAAATCATGGAGTAATACCCTAAGGAGCTTATTGATTAATTAGCTTTTCTAGATAATCTGGAAATAAAAATTTTGTTTCCAAACGAGAGAATTAGATTTGGTATGTTTGCTCAGTCTCTGAAATAGAAAAATATAATTTATAAAATATCTGTCATTGTATACATACTTATTTTTTAAATTCCATTCTTGAAATATTTATTTCCTACAAAATTGAACTAAAAATAAGTATTTAAGTAGAATATTCACTTTTGTTTAAAAAAAGGTTCTATCTCAACAAGACTATAAAGTTATTTTAAATGGGTTAACAATGGGAAAGCAACACATTAGGAATGGGACAGGTATAACACTGATTGCTAAAGCAAAAAGATGGTATTTTTGTCAAAGCTACAATCAGAAAATTTTCTTAGCATGTTAAGCTAAGTGTATTAGTCCATTTTGATGCTGCTGATAAAGATATACCCAAGACTGGGAAGAAAAATAGATTTAATGGACTGCCAACATCACCTCTGTCCAAAAGCACAGAGCCTCACCCTCATAGCTCCGCCACCTGTCCAGTCTGCTGGCCTTCCACACCCGCCGCCAGCTCACCATGGATGATGATATCACTGTGCTCCTCCTCAACAATGGCTCTGGCATGTGCAAGGTAGGCTTCCAGTGCAAAGAGTGCAAGGATGCCTGCCAGGCTGTCTTCCCCTCCAACATGGGGCATCCCAGGCACCAGGGCATGATCGTGGGCATGAGTCAGAAGGACTCCTATGTGGGTGATGAGGCCCAGAGCAAGAGAGGCATTCTGACCCAGAAGAACCCCATCGAGCACAGCATCGTCACCAACTGAGATGACATGGAGAAGATCTGGCACCACACCTTCTACAACAAGCTGCATCTGGCTCCTGAGGAGCACCCCATGCTGGTGACTGAGGCCTCTCTGAACTCCAAGACCAACCACAAGAAGATAACTCAGATCATATGTGAGACCTTCAACACCCCAGCCATGTACATAGCCATCCAGGCCGTGCCGTCCCTGTATGCCTCTGGCCATACCACTAGCATTGTGATGGACTCCAGCAATGGGGTCACCCACATTGTGCCCATCTATGAGGGGTATACCCTCTCCCACACCATCCTTGCCTGGCCCTGGCTGGCTGGTACCTGACTGACTACCTCATGAAGATCCTCACCAAGCAGCTACAGCTTCACCGCCACAGTTGAAGGAGAAATTGTGTGTGACATCAAGGAGAAGCTGCTCTACATTGCCCTGGACTTCAAAAAGGAGACAGCCATGGCAGCCTCCAGCAGCTCCCTGCAGAAGAGCTACGAGCTGTCCCACAGCCGGTCATCACATCAGCAAGGAGAGATTCCGCTGCCCCAAGGTGCTCTTCCAGCCTTCCTTCCTGGGCATGGAGTCCTGTGGCATCCACAAAGCTACCTTCAACTCCATCACGAAGTGTGACATGGACTTCTGCAAAGACCTGTAGGCCAACACAGTGCTTTTGGCATGTACCAATGGGATGCGGAAGGAGATCACTGCCCAGGCACCCAGCATGATGAAGATCAAGATCATTGCTCCTCCCAAGCCCAGGTACTCCGTGTGGATCTGTGGTTCCATCCTGGCCTTGCTGTCCACCTTCCAGAAGATGTGGATCAGCAAGCAGGAGTATGATGAGTCTGGCCCATCTGTCATCTACTACAAATGCTTCTAGGCAGACTGTGACTTAGTTGCACTACGCCCTTTCTTCATAAAACCTAACTCTTGCAGAAGGCAATATGAGATTGGCATGGCTTTGGCTTTTTTGTTTGAGTCTGGCTTTCTTTTCTTTTTTTCCTTTTTTTTTTTTTTTTGGCTTGACTCAGAATTTAAAAACTGGAATGGTGAAGGTGACAGCAGTCAGTTGAAGTGAGCATCCCCCAAAGCTCTACCATTTGGCCAAGGATTTTGATTGCACATTGTTCTTGCCTTCAATAGTCATTCCAAATATCATGAGATGAATTGTTACAGGAAGTTCCTTGCCCCCTCTAAAAGCCATTCCACTTCTCTCTAAGGAGAATGGCCCAGTCTTCTCCCAAGTCTACACAGGGGAGGTGATAGCATTGCTTTGGTGTAAATAATGTAGTGCAAAATTGTTTCAATCTTTGCCTTAGTACTTTTTTATTTTATTTTATTTTATTTTGAATGATCGGTCTTTATGGCCCCCCTTTTTTGTCCCCAACTTGAAAAGGATGAAGGCTTTTGGTCTTCCTGGGAGTGGGTGGAGGCAGCCAGGGCTTACCTGTACAGTGATTTGAGACCAGCTGAATAAAAGTTCACACCTTAAAATAAAATTTAAAAAAAGATTAAAAAAAGAGGCTTGATGGCTGGGGAGGCCCCACAATCATGGTAAAAGGCACTTCTTACATGGCGGTGGCAGGAGAGAATGAGAGAGAAGTGAAAGTGGAAACCCCTTACGAGACTTATGCACTACCACGAGAACACTATGTGGGAAACTGCACCCATGATTTAACTATCTTCCACGGAGTCCCTCCCACAACACATGGGAATTATGAGAGAATAATTCAAGATGAGATTTGTGTGTGGACACAGAGCCAAACCATATCACTAAGTAAGCTTCATTTAACTGTATATTTATCTCCTGTATGTATTTCTCTGGAAGCCCAAGTCTTAAAACTGGAAGCCTTGCCTTGGAATTGAGAAACTCATTGACTATCTCAAGGACTGGTGCTAACCCTAAATGACATTAGAGGTGATTTCTATCTTTACAAGTTACCATCTGAGCTCTGTTACCATCTTGGGCTACTTTCTCTTCTGGTTTTCACTTCCTTGTTTGTTTCCTTTGCCCCATACACCATTCCTTTAAATTCTCCTTAATTCCAAAGGCCTGGACAGAAAACAGAAATGCATAAGACTTGACAACTTACTAGGAGCGCTGATTTTACCCTTATAACATCTGGACATAGAAAACAGGGAGGAAGTGAACACGACGCAAATTGCACTCTTCTCCCCACCCAAAGCCATGAGCCCTTCTCTGGATCGCACTCACATTCCTGAAGCCAACAGACTGCATGCTCAAGAGGTTTAGGCCTTGAGAACTTCACAGGGGAAAGCCAAGGAGAATGACGCTGCTGAAGCTGCTACAGCACATCTGCTTGCCTCATGGCATTAGTCATTGGATTTCTAAAGCGCTAAATAATAACTCACAAATTCAAAGCAATTTATTCATCAAATGAACTTTGCACAAACATAAATGGGTATATTAATGAAGATTCTAAGGTACAAGTTTTCAAATTAATTGCATTATTGAGACTGATTAGCAATTAAATTGTTAGTTCAAAAAGCAAGTCACACCCTCTAAGGTGAAGGATTCTACCCATTGTCTACTTTCAGAATAGTAAGAAGACTACACCAGTGAACCGCACCAGAGCAAAGTCCTGGCATTAACGGAGCCTAGACTTGCCTTTATAGCTGCTGTCAAATGAGTGGATATACACATAACTATTCTGGATCTTCATTCTGGTCATAGTTTCACAGCCAGACTTGCTTATCAGTGACACAATCATCTCTATCCAAGAACTTAACAGCTTTCTCACTTTCCTCCATACCAGCGTTATTTACCAATTACATTATCATCATACAAGTACTGGGTCACAGATTCTAACATTGTCTAACACACAATTTGGGGAATTAGAAATAGTTACAACAGCTCTGGAGACTAGATTTGGACTGCATACTATTTTAGATGTGTTGCAACTAGTCCTTAAAAATTGAGAGTGCCTATTCTCAGATTGAATCAGTAAAAATGTATGCCACTTAGCAATAGTATTGTAATTCTAGACCTATTATATTTGGTATCATTACAACTTAAATGACTCCCAGCATTATAAATTTTAAAGGCTTATAATAAAAATTGGTTAATTTCATCAATTAGATATTTTTTCACTGTTCCCTTGGTTTTTGCTCTTAGCCTTTTTTTTTTTTTTCTGGTGGGGAGAGGATAAATATTTGTGAAACTTCCAGAAACCTATCATTCTATGCTAGGTTGCTCCAGAGCCAGATTGCCCTTGTGGGAAAATAGACTTCATTGTACATTAACTGAATAACTTAAGTATTGAATCTTGCATTCTGTGGCTTTCTCATATGTAAGAATAATAAGGATGTTTATGACACAAAATTTCTAGAAAAATTAATGAGTTAATATGTGTAGAAAACTTAGAAGAGTACTAGGCTTGTACCCTATACCCAACAAATATTAGACGTTATTAGTTTCAGTGTCTGGAGATACACAATGCTAGATTTCAGCTTTTAAATGGCAAAATCGTGTAAGAAGCAGGTAAATTTAAAAATGCCACATGTGACTGCTATCTGTAAGAATAAATTAAAGATGGGAATCAGGAATATCAGACTTTAGATAATTTTTATGGAAATTTCTAATTCATTGCAATAGTTAATGTATGTAGTACAGAATTTAACAAATGAGGGGCATGTTATTGTTGAGAAAAGAAACATTTTGCAAATCTCTAACCTTAATTTCCCTGCATTGAAGACATTTTGACTTTTATATAACCTTCTTATTCAAAAGAAACTTGCTAAAATGTTTGTCCAATGCATCTTCCCTTTTTAAATTATAGGACCTGGTGGTATCTCTATCATTCCTTTCACCTTGCCTTGAGCTGCCTGTCATCTCTCCTTCTGAATTAAACTTCCACAGTGAAGCATATACTCTGCTTGATTAGCAAGTTTCTCAATTTTAAATTCAGGAAATTTTTACACTCTTAGATATTGACTGAGCACAGTGGCATGAGACTGTAGTCCCAGCTACCTGGAAGGCTGAAATAAGAAGATCACTTGAGCCCAGGAGTTCAAGACTGTGGTGCCCTATAGTCACACTTCCAATTTGAAAATTGTGGCATAAAAACAAGCTGGCCTCACTCCCTTCCACAGAATTCCAAAAACAAATATATAGCACCAAGATGATCACTAGCAATATCCCAGAACACAAATATGAGGATGAGTCAGTTCCTGGAGCCACAGAGAAGTGAAAAAATTCCAGCAGACAGTAAGAGAATTAGATATTCGTGCCCATGACACCCTCCCTGGAATCTGCCCAGCACCAAGTATGTGGAAAATGTTCATTGACTCTCAGTTTCTACTCTGGAAAAAGTGAGACTGAGGTTGACAGTCAGCTTCTGTACTGTCTTAGTTTCCCTGACGGGAGACCTGTCCCTACTTCAAACTATGGGAAGCATTGTGAGTGCCTAAAAAAAGAAATATCTCTGAGGACAGCCAAAGACAAAATAGAGAGGCAGGACTATCATCCCAAATGCTAGAAATTGCTCTATAATTCGGCCAAACAACATGTCAAATTGGAGTGGCTGTTCAGCAACACCATGCTGTAGGAGGTACATTTCACAGGGCCCCTGAGCACAAACTATAGCCAGCCCTTCCACATTGCCAGGATATCCCCTTTGGTACCTCCCCTATTTCTGATAATCAGTCACTGATAATTTGCTAGAGCCAAGGCAAACATGAGGTTAATGTGCCATCTATTTCTGAACAGGAGGCATTGACTTAGAAAAAAAAATTATTAGAAACTCAAAGGATAAATTATGAAGAATCTCTAAGCAAACATACCCAATAAAAACCAAAATAACTAGGCAAAGAAAACTGGAATGAATAACAAATTGTTCAATGCAAAGACATAGATGTACATCCACACACACACAAAAAAATCATAGCAAACAGGAAACCATGAGCTCTCCAAATGGGCAAAGCAAGGAACCAGTGGCTGACCCTAATAAGACTGACATATGAGCTCTCTGTCCAGTAATTCAAAATAGGAGTTTGAAAGAAACTTAGTGATCTCCAAGATAACAAAAAAAAAAGCAATTCAAAAATTTATCAGATATATTTAACAAAGATAATAACAAACAAAATATTGGAATTGAAAAACACATTGGCTGAACTCAAAACTTCATTGAAGGCTCTCTACAGAAGAATGGACCAAGCATAGGAAAGAATCAGTGCTCTCAAAGACAGGAAGTTTAGAAGTATAGAGTCACAGGAGAAATAAGAAAAAAAAAAAAAAAAAAACAAAAAAAAAAAAAAAAAAAAAAAAAAAAAAAAAAAAAAAAAAAAAAAAAAAAAAAAAAAAAAAAAATATATATATGTATATATATATATATATATATCTCAAAAGGAATAAAAACTTCCTAAAAGATATAGAAAATTACCTGAAAAGACAAAATCTAAGAATAACTAATATTTAAAAGTGAGCTGAGCAAAAGAACAGGGTAGAACACTTACTCAAAAAATAATGACAGAAAAGTTTCCAAAACTCGATTTAAAAAAATAAAAGTTCAGGTATAGGAAGGACAGAGAACACCAGATAAGACTACGCCAAGACATAAAATAATTAAATTCTCAAAGGTCAAAGGCAATGAGAGGATCCTAAAAAGCAGCAAGAGAAAAAAATCAAACAACATTTAAAGAAATGCCAATCATCTGACGATAGACTTCTAAATAGAAACCACATAGGCCAGGAAGGAACAGAGTATTTTCAAAGTGTTGAAAGAAAAAAAACCTACCATTAATAAATAATTTATCCAGCAAGGCTATCATTCAAATAAGAAGCCATAAAGTCTTTCTTAGGCAAACAAAACCTAAGATAATTCATCACCACCAGACTATCTCACAAGAAATGGTAAAGGGAGCTCTTCAGTCTGAATGAAAAAACACCAATGTGAAAAAAGAAAATATTTAAAGGTACAAAATCCATTGGTAAAATTAAGTACGAAATTATCCCAAGAATACTCCAATTGTGTAATTCTAGTGTGCAGTCCACCCATAACTCCAGTATGAAGCCTAAAAGATAAATACACATAAAATATTAGCTACAGAAACTTGTTACAAGGTTGGAAAAAATCAATGTAAATTGAGACAACCAAAATTCAAAATATGGGATAATGGAGTTAAAATCTAAAGACTGTTTTTAGTTTTTTGTTTGCTTGTTTTTGCTCTTTTTTGTGTGTGTTTTCTAATACAAGTTGTAATCTTGTTAAAATAGTCTGGTATGTCTATAAGATATTTCACATAAGCTTCATGGTAACCACAATGCAAAAACCTATAATAGATACATTAAAAGTAAAAATCAAATTAAAATATACTACCAGCAAAAATCACTTAACTACAAAAAATGACAGGAATAAAGAGAGGGAGGAGCTACAAAACAACCAAAAACCAAGCAACAAAATGGCAGTGGCTTTATCAACAATAATGCTGAAAGTAAATGGACTCAATTTGCCAATTAAAAATATAAAGTGACTAGATGAATCAAAAAGCAAGATTTAACTAAATTCTGCCTATAAGAAACCTCACCTATAGAATCACACCTAGATTGAAAGTGTAGGGAAAAAAAATATTTCATGTGAATAGAAACCAAAAAGAGCAGCAGTGGCTACACTTACAGGAGAAACAATAGACTACCAGTTAAAGACTGCAAAAAAAGACTAAGAAGGTCTTATAAAGATAAAAAAGTCAATACAGAATGGGATATAACAATTGTAAATATGCACCCAACAGCAGAGCACCCAAGTATATAAAGCAAACATTAATAGATCTAAAGAGATAGATCGACTGCAATATAACAATATACTTGTAGGAAACTTTAACATCATACTCTTAGTAATGGACAGATCTAGAAAGAAAATCCAAAAAACCATTGACAATAAACTACACACTAAACCAAATGTCTAACTGATATTTATAGAACAGTTGATGCAACTGCGGAAGAATATACATTCTTTTCATCAGCACATGAGACGTTCTCCAGAATAGATGATATTTTAGGCCACAAAACAAGTTTCAACGCAAAAAGTTAGAAACAAAATCAAGTGTGTTTTCTGACCACAATGGAATAATACCAGAAATCAATAAAAAGAGGAAGCTCAGAAAGTACACAAACACATGGATATTAACATGCTTCTGAATGACCAATATAGTCAATGAATAAAGAAGAAAATGTAAAAAAAAAATTTGAAATAAATAAAAATGGAAGTACATTTTCAAATCTATGGGATATAGTAAAAGGAGTACTAAGAGCAAAGTGTGTAGTAATAAATGCCTATATTAAAAACAAGTTGAAAAACTTCAAAAACAGAAGATAGATGAAACAAATAGTTTTTTGGAAAAAAACAAACTAACTAACAAACCTTTAGCTCAATTAAGAATAACATGTACCCCAAAACCTAAAATGCAATAAAAAAATAAAAAATAAAAATAAATTAAAAAGAGAATAACAGAAAAAAGACCCAAATAAATAAAATTAGAAATGAAAAGAGGACCTAACAACTTAGATTATAGAAATACAAAGAATTATTAGAGACTATTATGAAAATCAGTATACCAATAAATTGGGAAAACCTAGAAGAAACGAATATATTCCTGGACACATACAATCTACCAAAACTAAACCATTAAGAAATAGAAAACCTCAGCAAATCAATAAATTGAAGCCATAAGAAAGAGTCTCCCATCAAAGAAAAGCCCAGGACTTGATGTCTTCACTGCTGAACTCTACCAAATGTTTAAAGAACTAATACGAATTCTACTCAAACTCTTCAAAAAACAAACAAACAAAAGCAAGGAGGAATGAATTCTTTCAGACTCATTCTGTAAGGCCAGCATTACTCTGATATCCAAACCAGACAAAGACACAACAAAAGGAAAAGTACAGGCCAATATCACTGATGAACACAGATGAAAAAATCCTCAATAAACTACTAGCTAACTGATTTCAGCAATACATTAAAAAGTTCTTTCAGTATGATCAAATAGGATTCATCTCAGGGAAGCAAGGCTGTTTCAACATAGGCAAGTCAATAAATATGATACATTGCATTAAAAGAACAAAAACTATATGATCACTTCTGTAGATGCTGACAAAACATTTGATAAAATTCAGCATTCCTTTATAATAAAAACCATCAACAAAGGAATATACTTTATAAGGAATATATTAGACTGGTGCAAAAGTAATTGATATCTTGCAATTACTTACCTTTAATGGTAGAAACCATAATTACTTTCACAACAAACTAATACCTTAAAATAATATAGATATAGTATATATAGTGTGTACATATATATATGTAGAACATAGTATAGAAGAAATAGATCTTAAAATAATAAAGGCCATATATATGACAAACCCACATCCAGCATCATACTGAATGGGGAAATATTGAAAGCCTTTTCTCTAAGATCTCAAACACGACAAAGATGCCTGCCCACTTTCACCACTTTTATTCAACATAATATTAGAAGTTTAGGACAAAACAATTAGGCAAAGGGGAGGGGGCATCCAAGTCAAAAAAAGAATAATTCAAATTAGCTTTAAATACAGATGGCATGATCTTATATTTAGAAAAATCTGAAGACTCCACCAAAAAATTGTTAGAACTGACCAACAAATTTAGTAAAGTTGCAGGATAAAAAATCAACATACAAAAATCAGTAACATTTATATACACCAAGAGCAAACAACCTGCAAAAGAAATAAAGGAAGTAATCTTAATTATAATAGATACAAAACAATGTATAATACCTAGAAATCAATTTAACTGAAGGTGAAATATTTATTTTTATAAATAAATTTTTCCTTTTGGAAAACTATAGAACACTGATGAAAGAAATTGAAAAAAAAACACAAAAAATGGAAAGATATGCCAAGCTTATGAGTTGGAAGAACTAATGTTGCTAAAATGACAATTCTACCCCCCAAAATTTGCAGATTCTATGAAATCTCTATCAAAATACCAATAACACTCCTCAGAGAAATAGATAAAACAGTTCAAAAATTTGTATGAAACTACAAAAGATCCCATGTAGCTGCAGTAATCCTGAGCAACAACAACAAAAGAACATCACACTACCTGACTTGAAAATACACCACTAAGCTATAGTAACCAAATTAACATGCTACTGGCACAAAATCAGAAACAATGGAACAGAATGGAGGGCCCAGATATAAATCCATGATTTTAGAGCCAACTCATTTTTTATGAAGGCATCACAAACATACATCAAGGAAAAGACAGTAGCATCAATGAATGGTGTTGGGAAATCTGGATAACCATACTCAGAAGAATAAAGCTAGACCCCTATCTCTCACCGTATAGAAAAAAGCAAATCAAAATGGATTAAAGACCAAAATCTGTGATCTGAAACCATAAAACTACTAAATGAAAACAATGCTAGTGGACATTGGTCTGGGTGAATTATTTTATGTAAGACTTCAAAAGCACAGGCAACCAAAGCAAAAATAGGCAAATGGGATTACATCAAGTTAAATGCTTCTGCATAGCAGAAGGAAAAAACAAAGTGAAGAGAGAACACACAGATTGGGGAAAAAAAATTTTGCAGACTATCCAGCTGAAAATGGATTAATAACTGGAATATATCAGGAGCTCAACTCAATAGCAAAAAAGTAATTATTTAATTTTAAAATGGGCAAAAAATCTGAATCAACATTGCTCAAAAGAAGGCAAACAAATGGCCAACAAGTATATGAAAAAAATGCCCCAAATCACCAATCATCAGAGAAATGCAACTCACTCCATTCAGAATAATTTTTATCAAAAAGAAATGAAATAACAGAAGCTAGACAGGATATGGAGAAAGGGGAAACTTCACACGCTGCTGGAGGGGATGTAAATTAGTACAGTCAGTATGGAGAACAAACAGTAGGGAGATTTCTTCAGAAAACTATAAACAGAACTACCATGTGATCCAGCCTATTCTGCTTTTGGGTTTATATCCAAAGAAAAAAATCAAAATATTGCAAAGATATCTGCAGTCCCATGTTTATTGCAGCACTGTTCACAATATCCAAGATATGGAATCAACCTAAGTGTCCATTAATAGACAAATGGATAAAGAAAATGTAGTACATACACAATGAAATGCTATTAAGCAATACAAAAGAATTAAATCCTGAGATTTTTAAGTGATAGTAAGCCAAGCACAGAAAGACAAATATTGCCTGTTCTTACTTGTATGTGGGGGGATGATACAAAGAAGGAACGGATGAAGAAAGGTTGATTTCAAAAGTTTTTCAAAAAGAAATAACAAGGGTCTCTGAAGAGCTTTTGTTGATATGGACTGTATCTGCCAATATTTACTATAATCTATATTTATTAAATTGAAAAATTAAACAATATGTACTTACTCATTTTAAAATAACCATAATAAACCATTACCTGTCACTATTAATGATATATTTAAACCCAAAAATTAGTGAGAAAGTAGTATTTTCAATTTTTACCAATCTCTTAAATGCTTAGCTAATAGAAAGAAGACAATGGGATTCTCATATTTGTTTATGCCTTTTTGTGTTATCTAGCAAGTATGTATCTCACAGTATTGTGGACTGTGAGGTACTTGAGAAAAATGACATAATAAAACCTCTTGAAAAAAATTTATATCCTCACTAAAGAGATTCAAAATATACATATTCAAAATTTCATGACATTTTAAGGCAGTTCCTTTTTTTCCTTCCTTTCCTGTATTATGCTAAGAAATATATATGCGTTAGCTCCTTAGGTAAGATTATAGGTCATAAAATTAGGGGGAAAGCCAAAATAGTTCAAAGGAGAAAAAAAAAAATCATGTAACCTGAGAAGATTTCAAGAATGGAGAAGGGACTTGAATTGAACCTAAAATAATCTGTAAGACATAAATGGAAATTAAATATTGAGGAGATTTCAAACAGCATGATATAGCAGGTATACTCATGGTTCTTTCAAGAGAACAAAATAGTTGCAGATGAAACACGGTGTAAAGGCAAAATGAAAGACAGGATTAGACTTGGACTTAATTGTGAAAATCTTTGAATTTGCATTGAGGATGTCAGAGTCCTTATGTTAAGTAATGGCAATCACAAATGTTTTTGGTCATTGGAGTAAATGAAACGTGTAGTCTATATGAAGAAGAAAGAGGATTGGAAAGTGGGAGAAGTTGGGAAAGGATGAAATCATACAGGCATTGTACAACCGATTGAAAACGTCTTAAGGAATTTTAGATTTTGTGGACTATAGCTAGATGAAATATTCCACTACCACTAACCATTTTAACAGCCTCACTAGCCATAAATTCTGAACAGCAACAATTTGCAAAATCTGTAAACTGTCACATAATTCAGTCCTCTGGGTTTCACCACTATCCAAATATTCTATAATTAATGGCTTTTGTCCTTGCCATGAACACCTACCTCTGAGAGGGACCAGCCATTTTCTTGGGGACTTGCAATGTGACAGGTTACCACTGGCACTTTCTGCTAGCTTCTAGGGTATGCCATTACCTAGATTTATCTGACCATTATAGTTTCCATTCTAGCTAATACTTTTTTAATCCAGGGAATAAGTAGAAAATGGAAATTAATATCAGCAGTCATCATTTTGTTCTATGTTATGATCTTTTTAAGGACAAAATTATTATTGCCATTATTATTATTAGCTATTTTTGATGGTGTGTTCTCAGGTCAGCTATTGTCCTAAGCAAAGGGAACATTTTAACCACTTTTAAAATGGTTTTTCAGAGGAACTACTTAGTGAGACTTTTTTCTGTCTTATTAGCCGGAACTGGACGTATGCCATCCTTAACTACAATCTGGGAAGATGAATCTTCTAGTCTTCCATTCTTTCTAGTAGAGGAAATCAGGGAAAAGGTGATTGTCAATGGCCTTTATGCTAACAATCACAGAATATGTCATAATACCAAAGCATGGCAGCATTATTGCTTTTGTGAGTCCTTGGTACTTTTACCTTTGTGAGTCTCTTTATCTGTGAAAATATAAATACACATCTTTATTGTGACAATATTATAAAAATTCTATTTTGCGATTGTATTGATAGAAAGATGAATGCATTTAAATAATATTTCAACCTAAAGCTTACTTTTTCTTCTGGTTTTAAAAAACATTAAAATTTCTTGTGGGCTCCTAAAAGTATTGTTGCCTGTAATCCTGTTGTGTCTAATGATTGGTATTTAGCACTATAAACTGTCCTATTGAAATTGTTTTAGCTGTATCCCAGAGATTCTGGTAGGTTGTATATTTGTTTTCATTATTAAAGAATTTCTTGATTTTTGCCTTTATTTCATGGTTTACCTAGAAGTTATTCAGGAGCAGGTTGTTTAACTTCCTTATCATTGTTTTAGAGACCCTCTTAGTAATAAAGTTCTCTCAAATTGGTTTTGAGAGACCTTCTTAGTAATAATTTCTATTTTTATTGCCCCACAGTGCAAGAGTGTGGTTGGTATGATTTTTTTTTTAATTTGTTGAGTGTGTAGTTAATTTTAGAGTATGTGCCATGTATTCTGCTGTTGTTGGGTGGAGTGTTCTGTAGATGTCTGCTAGGTCCATTTGATCAAATGTTAAGTCCCAAATATCTTTGTTAGTTTTCTCCCTCAATGATTCTTAGTATTGATTAATACATGGTATTCATATTAACACTCTCTTGTATTCGTATTATACTGTCTTAATATTAATACTGTCTGTGGGGTGTTGAAGTCTCCTAATATTATTATGCGGTTATCTAAGTCTCTTTGTATGTCTCTAAGACTCCTTTATCTTTTATGATTACTGTTGTTTTCAAAAGGTTTAAAGTCTGTTTTGTCTGAAGGTAAGATAGCAACCCTGCTTTTTTGTTTTCCATTTGCTCGGTAGATTTTTCTCTGTCTCTTTACTTTGAGCCTATGGGCATCAGTGCATGTGAAATGGATCTCATGAAGACAACATGCAAATGCGTGTTGCTCCTTCATACAACTTGCCACTCCACTCCGTGACTTTTAAGTGGAGTGTTAAGACTATTTACATTCAAGGTTAATATTGCTATGTCCAGATTTTATCCTGTTATCACATTGTTAGCTAGTGTTTATGTAGACTTGATTGTGTAGTTGCCTCAGAGTGTCAATGGTTTGTGTACATAAGAGTGTTTTTGTGTTGGCCAGTAATGATCTTTTGTTTCCATGTTTAGCACTACCTTAAGGACCTCTTGTAAGGCAGGTCTGGCAGTAACAAATTCCCTTAGCATTTGCTTGTCTGAAAGGATTTTATCTCTCTTTCACTTTTCAAGCTTAGTTTGGCTGGATATGAAAATCTTAGTTGGAATTGATTTTCTTTAAGAATGTTGAATATGGGACCCCATTTTCTTCTGGCTTGTAAAGTTTCTGCAGAAACGTCCACTGTTAGCCTGAAGAGGTTCCCTTTGTAGGTAACCTGCCCCTTCTCTCTAGCTACTTTTAATGTTTATTTTTTTATGTTGACCTTGGAGAATCTGATTACTATGTGTGTTGGGGATGATCATCTTGTAAGTATCTTGCTAGGGTTCTCTGAATTCCCTCAATTTGAATGTTGACCCCTCTAGTGAGGTTGGGGAAGTTTCCATGGACAAACCTCAAATACATTTTCCAAGTTGCTTGCTTTCTTACCCTGTCTTTCAGGGATGACAATGAGTTGTAGGTTCAGTTGGTCTCTTTACGTAATCTCATATTTCCTGGAAATTTTGTTCATTCTTAGTTTTCTTTCTTCATTTTTGTCTGACTGAGTTGATTCAAATAATCCATCTTCAAGCTCTGAGATGCTTGCCTCAGCTTAGCCTGTTCTGCTGTTAATACTTCCAATTGTATTATGAAATTCTTGTAATGAATTTTGCAGCTATATCAGCTTAGGTTCTTTCCTAAAATGACTATTTCATCTTTCATCTCTTGTATCACTTTATTGGATTCCTTAAATTCCTTAGATTGGGTTTCACCTTCTCCTGAATCTCGATGATCTTTGTTGCCATCCAGATTCTGAATTTTAAGTCTATCATTTCAGCCATTTCAGCCTGGTTAATAATCATTACTGGGATGCTAGTGTGGTTGTTTGGAGGAAGGAAGACACTAGCTTTCTGAGTTGCCAGAGTTCTTGCCCTGGTTCTTTCTCATCTGTGTAAGCCGATGTTTCTTTAATCTTTGAAGTTGCTGTCCTTTGGAAGGGGCTCTTTGCTTTTATATTGTTTTATGCTATTGGGGTTTGATTTTAGTTTCAGTCCACTGGTTTCATTTCTGGATGATTTCAGGGATCCAGACTCAGCTCAGTACTTTCAGGCTGTATGCTAGGGTACTGGGTCCAGGCCCACAGGTTTGTTCTCCGGTCTCTCAAGGTTAAGCAGCTGCTTCACTGGAGAGGCTGAGGTATTCCTGGTCCATTGGCAACAACATTCTAGTGGGGAATGCCAGCAAAGGCAGCATTCATGCTTGTGTACATGTGCCAGCAGTAGCCAGGCAGTGGCATGGCAGGGTCTGTGGTACGTTCACACTATTAGCAGGAGAGCAGCAGGGTGTGTGCATGTATACATGCTACTGGCAGTGAGGCAGCAAAGTCCAAGCATGCGTATGCCAGCAAAGCAGTAGGGGGACACCATGGGTGAGTGCATGTGGGCTAAGTGGTGGTGGAGGCTATGAATGGGTGTATGGTGATGGGGTACTGTCTGCTGAAGCTCTCTGATGGTAAATCAGAGTCTGCCAGTGATAAAGCAATGGTAGCAGCTGCTAGGATGTGGCCTGGTTGGGCATCCAAGGCCACACAGCCAGAAAGAAACCCTGGAAGAGGCCAGCAGACATCAGGGCACTCAGATCAGACTGGCCCCATCCCACATCAAGACAGCCCTGCTTTGTCCAGGTCCACTGGTTAACAAAGGCCAAAACCACCTAGAGAAGCATGCCAGGCCTTGGTAGATGGACATACCTAGCTGTGATACACTGCAGCTACTCCCACATCAAACTCTCTGGGCTCCACTCATTCTAGAGTCCTGTTCCTGCAACTTCTCCGAGCAACTTCTCCTGCCAACTCAAATGTCAATGGGGGTTGTGGGGTTTCCTGCAGCTAGGATTTCAGAATTCTGTGGTAAAAGTGGGCCGTTCCTCTTTTACTCAACTCAATCTTTCCCGAGGAGACACTAGAGGCTGGGAATGTGTCCCTGTACTCAGCAACCCTGTATAGGGTCCCTAGTTTCCTCCTTCTTCAGCCCAGGGACTGCATTCTCTTTCTATTCACTCTCAATGACTTGCTTACGAAGACCTGCTCACAGCGTGCCAGTCTTCTTGATGGTCTAGTCTCTTGGTCAATATTTTAATATAAATTGATTGAACTCCATTTCCTGGATTCTGGGATGTCCTGGAATCCTCCTTATGGATCTCCCCATACCTGCAGGTCACAGGGCAACAGAGCTATGGCAGAGCCACCTGTCCTCACCAAGCAGAGGTGTTGGAGCAGTGGAGACCCACCAGAACCCAGTGGGCAGGAATAATCCAAGTGTATTTCTTGTGCTCTCTTCAAGGATAACCAAACTGAGTATCAGAAAGACTGATTGCCTTGACCAAAGTAACACACCTTCATTCTTCTGTTGGTCATGAATGAAGCCTGAGTGGAGTGGAGGACAATCCCAAGAGTTCTAGCCCCTGGCTCGGTAGTCTAGGTGGGGGCTGGAGAGCACTATCCTGGATACAGCAAGATCTGGGGAAGTTCTGGCATGGTAGCAGCCACGTGTCATGGGCTGGATTGGACACTGGCCCTGTCAGAGTGGGAACATCACACTCTCCTGCAGATTGTACTAGTAGCTAGTCTTTTTAGATTAGAAAAAAATAATAAATTCTTTTTTTTTTAATAAAAGGGGTCAAATTATTTTTGTCTCCGAAGCCTTTTGAGAAACAGTCAAGGATTTCTATGACTTCAAATTCATTTTTTGCCATCAGGCCAAGCCTATGCTTTAATCTAGATATATTAAAGAGTTTAAAGTTTCCAAATATACCATGTTAACTGGTTCATGTTTGTATTACTCTGTGCAGATTAATTTCCATTTTCCCTTTTTGTATATTATAAAATGTTATAAAAATCATTTATCATTAGTATATCATGAAATCAGAGAATATCTGGAGCTTTAGGGAAGAGAACATTCACCTGTCAAATTTCAATTTTGCAATAAACATGATGACAGAGAGAGGCACTGGAATGTAAGTTCCATGAAGAGACATGGAACTTTTCTATCATTCTTCAGTGTACCCAGGACACTGCCATGTATAGTGGATACTTCATGCATCTGCTGAAATCTGCATGCAACGCCCTATAAAGTATTCTAAGAAGTACACAAATTGTGGCTACCTAGAACACTTATTATTCTATGTGACCCTTGATTCAACATATAACATAAATGTTAAATCTCAGAAAGTCAAAATGAGCTTCAAAAGATATTTGTGAAAACTTTGTATTAGTCACATTAACCAAACAAAAGCTCTTATTTAAAATGCATAAATTCTTAGTACCCAGGTAACAAAATAATCTGTATGCCAAACCCCTCCCTCACAAGTTTACCCCTATAACAAACCTGCATAGGTACCCTGATCCTAAAATAAAATTTAAAGTATTTTTAAATGCGTAAATTTTGTATAGTAAATTTTGAAATGATCGTAGAATAAATAATAAAGAAAATATGTTCAATAAATATTTAATCTATGTAAAAGCAACTAAAACAAAAACTTCTCTAGAAGTTAAACATATGCCAAATTGAGAACAGACTTGTGATAGTAGAAAGTGTAATATGAATACCAAATGGATTTTCTGCATTACAGTATTTCATCACAAAATAACTCAGGCAAAACTGTTGGTTGCAATTCTAGTCTCACAATATATGGATGATTCAGTGTCCTCTAAGCAAGACCTCAAACCCAATTCATCTAATACTGAATAATGATATCTTTATAGAAATTTAATCCTAATTCCTAATCCTAAATGCCCAAAATATTATGTATTATTTCTTAGTCTCAAAAAGTCTGTGGCTATAAAGAAGTTTGGCTTCATGTAAAGACATGGCTATAGTATGGGCCAATAGACACATGTAAGGTGCTCATATGCAAGGACCATTTATACTTCATTGTGCCACTGGTGCTTAGCAGTGTTTGGGATATACGTATGTTCAATAAATGAACAAAGAATAAATGAAGCATGGATGAATTAAGCAACCCCTAGGCAATGACTGTTAATGGTTATGGAAACAATTGAATCAAAAGCCGTTGAGAGGCCCTACAATATATGAATTGGACTGACAACACCTGATCCTACTTATCAATCTTAATATCACAAAGCTGGAGACAATGAGACAGTATGGGCCTCCTGACATGATGCAAAAGAAAGCACATAACATGAAATAGTGTGCTAAAAATTTTAACCCAAATCTGCTCACCCTTGTATGTCTTTCTATCAGTTTACAAGATACACGAGAACACAGAAATGTGTTACCTGCCACTATAGAATGCCATCAGCAAAATCCCAAATGTGAGAAAACCTATGAAATGAACAAGGAAATTTCTTCCACAAATAATTTGTAAGGAAAATAAAAGGAAAAGATAACTTATGGATCAGAACATGTGATGTGGAGGGGAAAATACTGTCAAAAGAACAGAAAATTAGGGAAAATTGAATATTGACTATGGATAACATTAAAGAATTACTGTTATTTTTGATTCTGATACTATTTTGCTTATGTTAAAAATAAATAAAATAGAATCACTTATCTTTTAAAGACTCATACAGAAGTATTTGCAAATAAAATGATATGTAGTCTTGAATTTCCTTAAAAATAATGTAATGGGATAGAACTGAGTACAGGAATAGGGGAAACAAGGTCAGCTATGTGTTACTAATTATTGAAGTTGCTTGACTAATACATAGAGATGCTTTTTACTTGTTTTTCTACTATAAATTTGTGTTGACTTTTGAAAACATAATTTGATAATTATAAAGCTCCATGCACACTAACACAAAGTAAGCACTTAATGAATATTAGCTAATACAATCTTTTTTAAATAAAAATAAGCACTGTGTGGATGGTGTTTACATGCATCTGTTTACTTTGTGCAAGTGTATATATAATGTAATTTGTTAATGTTTACATTTCTCTTATGGTAATGGCAGAATAGCTTATTTCAGACTAACTCTTCCACTGATAATATAAACTCTGGGCAAAATAGTTTCTAAAAAAGTTTCAATGCACTGAAGGTAAAACAAAAGAAAGCATACACCAGAGAAGATATACTACATAAAAGAAGGGAAGGGAAGCAAACTAGATGACTACCACTTTTAGTCACTCTTCCTCCAAGGGCACTTCCTAGTTTGCCATGGGGTCAAGTGGAATATAGCCCAGATGGAAAGAGGTAGCCTTAATGGGCTACTAAAAAAATACACTGGGTTGTTAGGAAAATTCTAGAAAAGAGGAATTCACAGAAAGGGAAGATCAAAATCTGCATTAAAATTTTAATCAAATTATTGGTTGGCTATCAAACTGTTTATGTATAAGAATATGACCCATGACTCAGAAGAAAGCAACAGCTGAAAGGCAGAAATTTCACCGGCCACCCAATTCAAGGGATGCATAGTTTGGCTTTTATGTCTTATCAAGTTAGAGGAGGCTGATGAAGACATGAGGCTTTCCAACAAAACCCCAGAAGGACCACATCTTAGAAAGAAGGCCAGTATTAAGGACTATGCTCTCTAGGACTAAGGACAAAACAAAAAGCAGCACACACTACACCAGCCTAAAACCATCTATCCACAGGTCAAGATGTTTAGTCAATAATTTAACAGCCCAAAAGAACAAAACACAACACCTTTAGAGGAAGAAACAAAATCCAGAGTTTCTACAACATATCAATCATCATGTCCCATACACAGTCAAATAATACAGGACACATACAAAGAAGCAGGAAAATCTGACCCATAATCAAGAGAAAAAGAATACCAATAGAAGCTACCCTATAAGTGGCCCAGCTATTTATATTAGCAGATAAGTACTTTTAAACAGCTGTGACAAATATGTTAAGTGTTTGTAGGAAAAAAAAATGACAGAATGGAGAATCTTGACAGAGAAATGGAAAGTTTAAAAATTAGAAGTTTATTTTAAAAAGAAGGAATTATTTAGCTTACAAACTCATCAACCAGTAAATAAATAGCACAATGCATCTGAGTAGGTCCTGTATGGCAGCACATTCAGTCATACAGCAGGAGAGAGGTTGTGCTGCTATCCTTCACCCAGAGCAGCATCTATTCCCTCCTTTCTTCCTGCCTTGCAGGCCTAGCCTTGGGACAGATCCAGGTGGATAATAGCTCATAGGCTTCAGACCAGGCAGGTGGCTTCCATGCTTCCAGAAGTGACTGAAATTAAACATTAACCACAGCCTGTCAAATTATAACAATAGACCCTTGTGTCTTGTACTTTTATGAAACTTTATATTTAACAAAGACTTCCACATATCTTTCCAATGTTCCTTGCAATAACTGGAAGCTAGTGTGATATGAATGCCATGGTCTCTTCATAAAATAACTGTCTCTCAGATAAGGTTGCAAAAGACGCTGTTGTCGTCAGTATCTTATAAAGGATTGCCTGACAATTAATTGGTAAAAAGCTCATGCCTCATTAGAAAGAATGGCATCAACTCTGAGCTAGGGGACCCTGAGCATATGGGGGTACCAGGTGATGTATTTATTTTGCAATTATCCAAGAATGCTTGACTAAAGGTAATTGACAATCCCCTAGATACTAGATGTTGATTCATTTCACAGCTTCATCTTGAGAATCTGGTCTATAACCCAGCTCTGAGCTCAGAAATCCCCACAGAAATATATCATTGTAAACTGATCTACAAACTGCCACATATCGGAATCAAGATATGTGACCATCTTCAAGAATTTCGAAGACTGTCTTAAAATAAATTTTAAAAAATCACTAAATGCTTTTTACTAAAGCAATCTTCAAAGTTTTATTTGACAAAAAATTTTAAAAAGTTCAAAAGGTCCTGGTAATGCCTTGCCTTGCCATTATGAGATGGGAGGACATTCTGGGTGAAACATCTAATAACAGTGATAGCAGGTGAGGAGAACTGAAAGGCAGAAAAGTCACATAAGCTGATGAGGTCATTTTGACTGAATGCAGAGGCAATCAAAGTCGAATGTCCTCCTTCAAATGCCACATAAATTAATCACTTAACAATTTATTTAAATCCCCTTTTGACATGTCAGACCATTGAAAAGCTTTTATTTGGGTCTATATAAAAATTTTCAAATCAGGCCAGGCGCTCACACCTTTAATCCCAAAGCTTTGGGATCCCAAGGTGGGAGGGTTGCTTGAGTCCAGAAGTTCAAGACCAGCCTGGGCAACATAGCAAGACTCTTTCTATATAATTTTTTTTTAATTAGCTCAGTGTAGTGGTGCATGCCTGTAGTCCTAGCTACTCAGGAGGCTGAGGCAGGAGGATCACTTTGGCCCAGAAGTTCAAGGTTGTCCAGAGCTATCAATGCACCACTGCACTCTAGCTTGAGAATGAGACTCCATCTCTAAAATAAACATTTGTAAATCAGTTGCTATGGTGCCAAAAAAAATGTATATTATGATTTAAAAACAAATGAAAAAACGGTTTTTAAAACTCTTTCAAGGGAAAGAGTTCTATTTCTAGGATGTTTATAAAATGTCATATATGAATACCCTAATGGGTACACTGTAGATTTGGGTGATGGATACCCTAAAAGCCCTGACTTCACCACTACACAATCTAACCATGTAACAAAATTACACTAGTACCCAATAAATTTACACAAATAAAATTGTTTTTAAAAATTACTTAAAGATATTTTCTCCAACTTGTCACTTGAAAGGATATTTTAAAAGGTAATTAACCCTTTTTTCATAGACCATATATCAACTTAAAAATCCAGTTTCAGTATTCAAGCTCATAGAGAGTAAATCTTACACCCTAGGGCAAATGATGAAATCTGGGGAAAACCTACTGAAATTTCATATAGTCTCACAGTATATTTACTGACTTAAAATGAAGCCAGTCATCGAGAATTTGCCATCTTTTCAAAAGCATTCATTTATTAAAAACGTAAGAATGCAAAGTTCTGCTTAATGCTGGCCTTGATATTTAGAAACATACTATTTATTGCTGTGTATACACAATGCCAAATAATTTATTTTATTTCTAAAACTAAATCAGGGGATGACATTCATTGATACCTCTGACTTGTATCTAGGATAAGATTCCATTCCTCTAGCCTAATCAGTATGCACCTTACTGAAGAACTCTAAATTGAGTTACTTCCTAAAATAAAGAAAGTCCAGAAAATCACTTGCAGTAAGTTTCCAGGAGAGTTATTGACCTATCAGGATGAACCTTCTGGTGGCCATAAATTCAATGTGCACTTAGTTACTTAAAAAAAAAAAAAAAAGAAGAAGTGGGGCACTCTTTCTCTGTCAGAACTACTGGTGTAAGAAATTCATCATGTCCACTGAGTAAGAGTTTGCAGGGCCAGTACTTGTGTTTGCCCTGCAAACTTTTGAACCAGTTTGCAAGCAAGTTGACAATATTTTAAAATACATGGGAAAAAAAATTATCAGGTAATGTCAGGATAGCAACAATTATATGAATCAGTTTCAAAATGAATCATGGAAAAGCACTTCATTACAAAATAAAGAAGTGATTTACAATATATAAGAAGAGTAAGATAGTTGTTTTGTGTGTGGATTTTTTGTGGTGGTGTTCTAAGTTTCAATGCAGAAGTCTAGCATTCCTGAGTTTTTCCATGCTTCAGTGTTAAGAAAAAATGCAAGTCATGACAGTTGATCTTTTCACAGTAGGAAAGGCTCAAATAAATTATAATTGAGAAAAATAATGTGCAATAAAAATCAAATTAGAGAATTACAGAAAAAACATTGCCTGAGAAAGATCTTGTTCTTTTGTGTGGTGTTTGTAACTGGCTAGATATAGTTTATTTGTTCTTTTTGTAGAGGGGCCAGATGTCACTCAGAATGTGTTTTTCATTCCACATGTAGTATCCAGATTAAAATGAAGTGAGGTAGAACTGCCTTAGGCTGGACAAGGAAGGACTATGAAAGAGATAAGGCAGGATCTACATAAAGTAATAACGGCAGAATTCTTGTTCATGTCTCTTTGGATTTCTGCTGTTTACAAACAGCAAGATATAAAATTAGGTAACAGGGAAATGTAACATCTAAATATGCTTGATCTTATCTGCCTTGAGTCATGTTTGGAAGGTGAAGTCCAGGAAGTAGTAGGAAACTGACTGAGCAGGCAACAGAAGAGAGGAAAGTAACTCTGAGAGGTTATTTAATTGGCCCTGGAAATAGAAACATATTTAAAAGCTTACATCTCCCAGAAAATTGGAATTCAAAATAAAGAATAATAGGTGGTAATAAAATAAAAATAATCATATTTAACATGTGAGTGGCTTTATTTACTTTTAATTTAAATTCTTATTATGAGTCTAATGGGTGTTAGTTACTCACTATAAAGGTGAGGAAACTGAAGCTCAAAGCTATTAAAAGATGGGTGCGGTGACACAGATGTCATAAACAAAAGGCCCAAAACCGGAACTTCTGTTTCCAAGTTCATATTCTGTGCTGCATACCTCAGCTGGCTGTCTATAGCAGGGGGAAAAGGACTCAAAACAGTTTTTCTTCTCCTTTTCAATTGAATTCAATTTTATTCAACAACTATGTGCTAAACACCTACGTTCCACACACTGAATATATTTATAGAACACAGTCTCATCCTTCTTTCAAAGACCTTCAAAAATAATTCTGGGAAAAGGAAAATATAAATGAATAAAGTCATAGATGTAGAAATAAATACTAAAATATATGTGTGGAATATATACATGTACATTAAATATGAAGATTTATTTTTATAAACTTTACCATTTGTGAAAAATCCGCTGTTGTGGATGGTTGTAGGAAAATTTCAAAACATTTCCTAAGCTTATCTGGTGATAATAACAGTAACAGCAATAATAATAGTTAATATTTATTAAATGCTAACTGTGAATCAAGCATTCTTCTAAGTACATTTATGTATTAACTCATTCAATCCTCACAACTCTCTAAGATCGATAGCGTTAGATCTAATTGATAAGTAAGGAAGTAAAATAACCAAGATCATATGACTAATAAATGGCAGTCAAGATTCAAACACAGAAAAATTGTCTCATAGATCAAGCCACCTTATATCCATGAATATATAAGCCCTAAATATCCATGAATCTCCTAAGTTTATTTATGTTTTTTTAAAGAAAAAAAAAGAATGAAGGAGAGGAAGAAAGAGGAAGAGTAGAGGGAGAGAGAACAGGAGTGTTGCTTTATTGCCCAGGCTAGAATGCAGTCTAAAAATGGGTATTGAAAACCTCTTTTATGCCAATAATTGTGCTTAATAATGGAGACAGGAAGAAATGGGGAAGAAAATAACAAACAAGCAGCCAACCAATATTTCATTTAAACCTGTGAAATGCTATACAATTATTGAAGAATGATTTACTTCACTTTTAGAGTAGGTGTGATGTGGTACTGATAAGAGCGTATATTTTGTGTATTTGAAGTGGAGAGTTCTATAAATATTTATTAAGTTTAGTTGTTCCGGATCTGAGTTCAAGTACTGGATATCCTTGTTAATTTTCTGTCTTGTCGATCTGTCTAATATTGATGTTAAAGTCTCCCACTATTATTGTGTGGGAGTCTAAGTCTCTTTATAAGTCTTATGTATCTGGGTGCTCCTGTATTTGGTGCATATATATTTAAGATTGTTAGCTCTTCTTGTTGCATTGATCCTTCCTTCTTTGTCTCTTATGATCTTTGTTGCTTTAAAGTCTATTTTATCAGAGGCGAACTTCTGCTATTTATTTATTTATTTATTTTTGCTCTCCATTTGGTTGGTAAATTTTTCTCCATCCCTTTGTTTTGAGTCTTTGTGTATCCTTCCATGTGAGATGGGTCTGGATGCAGCATATCAATGGGTTTTGGCTGTGTCTTTTGATTGGGGCATTTAGTTGATTTAAATTTAAGATTAATAATAATATACGTGAGTTTAATACTGCCATTTGATACTAGCTGGCTGTTTTGCCCATTAGTTGATGTAAATTCTTCATTATGTTGATGCTCTTTACTTTTTGGTATATTTTTGGAAAGGCTGATATTGGTTGTTCCTTTCTATGTGTAGTGCTTCCTTCAGAAGCTCTTGTAAAGCAGGCCTGGTGGTGATGAAATCTCCGAGTACTTGCTTGTTCACAAAAGATTTTATTTTTCCTTCGCTTGTGAAGCTTAGTTTGGCTGGATATGAAATTGTGGGTTGAAAGTTCTTTTCTTTAAGGATGTTGAATATTGGCCCCCACTCTCTTCTGGCTTGTAGGGTTTCTGTTGAGAGATCTGCTGTGAGTCTGATAGGCTTCCCTTTACGGATAACCTGACCTTTCTCTCTGGCTGCCTGTAGTATTTTCTCCGTCATTTCAACCCTGGTGAATCTGACGATTACATGCCTTCGGGTTGGTCTTTTTGAGGAACATCTTTGTGGTGTTCTCCGTATTACCTGGAGTTGAATATTGTCCTGCCTTGCTAGGTTGGGAAAGTTTTCCCGAATAATATCCTGAAGAGTATTTTCCAGCTTGTATTCATTCTCTTCATCACATTCAGCTACACCTATCAAAAGTAGATTAGGTCTTTTCACATAGTCCCATATTTCTTGGAGACTTTGCTTATTCCTTTTTATCCTTTTTTCTCTAATCTTGTCTTCTCGTTTTATTCCATTAATTTGTTCTTCAACCTCTGATATCCTGTCTTCTGCTTGATCAATTAGGCTGTTAAATCTTGTGCATACTTCACAAAGTTCTTGTGTTGTGTTTTTCAGAATCTCCAAAGTTTATTAGCTTTCCTCCTCTTACTAAATTAGCCATGAAGATAAACAACTGTACTTTTCTATGTAATGAAGATTAAATGCCTGTCAGGCCCCAACCTGGAGTTGAGAAAATCAGTCACATTAGTTTTTTTCTGTAGGTGACCACGCTTTTTAATTTGAGATTTCACACTATAACTTAGGATGTCAACTAAATGGATGATAATTTGTGCCTTTGTCAATAGTAGCTATCCATTGGCAAACCAATGGCAAGAATGTTTGGAGCACATTCTTGCATGTACTCAAGATGTGTGTCCAGTACTGGGTGATAAGAGTGGTGCTTAAACTAGAGACATTACGAGAAAGTCGTCTGTAGAGCAATAGATTATGGATCAACTTACCCAAGAAGTGAGAGCTATTCTTTTGCTGGAGACAACTCATGGGATGGCTACATATTTCCATGTCATTTAAGAATTTTAGCTGCTGAAATGTCTATAATTGTGACTTCAGTGAGCTAAGTTTAGTATTTCTTAAGTGCCACAATAGTGTTATTCCCTTGATACATGGAACATCCTCAAGTATCAGGTACATTGAGCTAATTAACATACGCATTAGCTCATATACTCATGTTTTGTAGTGAGAACACTTAAAATCTACTGTCTTAGCAATTTTCAAGAATATAATACACTGTCACTAATATAGTCAACATGTACAAGAGATTTCTTGCACTTATTCATCCTAACTAAAACTGTATATCCTTTGACCAACATCTGCCCAAGTCCCACCCCAAACCTTCAGTCCCTGGGAACCACCATTCTATTCTCTAGTTCTGTGAGTTCAATTTTAAAAAATTCCACATACGAATGAGATCATGCAACATTTGTCTTTCTGTGTCTGGTTTATTTACTTAACATAATGTCCTTTGTCTATGACATAAGGTTCACCTATATTGTCACAAATGGCATGATTTTCTTTTTTATGCCTGAATAGCATTCCATTGTATACATGTATATCATACAGATATTATATATATATATCATATATAATATATACACAATATTGTGTGTGTATATATATTATACATATATATACATATATGACACTTTCTGTCTTCATTTATTTGTTGGACACTTAAGTTGGTTCCATATCTTGGCTATTGAGAATAATGCTAGGAACATCAGAGTGCAAATATCTCTTCAACATACTGATTTCATTTCCTTTGTATATTTGCTCAGTTATGGGATTGCTGGATCATATCATAATACTATTTTTAATTTTTTAAATTTTTGAAATTGTGTTTTCAGTAATGCCTATACTAATTTACATTCCTACCAACAAGNGCATATGTTTAACTTTAGCAGGTATTGACAAACAATTTTCCAAAGTGGTTGAACCAATTTACATTCTTATCAACAAGGTATGTGAGGTCCCATTGATTCACATCTTTGCCAACACGTGTGATCTTTCATATTTTTATAATAGTTTTTAATATAAAAGGTGTGAAGTGATATCGTGGTTTTCATTTGCATTTCTGTGATAATTAGTGATGATGAGAGATTTTTCATCTACCTGATAGTCATTTGTATGTCTTCTTTGAAGAAATGTCTAGCTACATATTTTGTCCATTTTTAAATCAGGTTATGTGTTTTCTTGCTATGACTTATTAAGTGTATGATTTGCAGGTAGTTTGTCTCATTCAAGTGATTATCTCTTCACTCTGGTGATTGTTTCCTTGGCTCTACAGAAACTTTTTAATTTGGTGCAATCTCATTCGTCTATGTTTGCTCTTATGGCTTGTGCATGAGATCATATCCAAAAAATTATTGCCTAGATCAATATCATAAGTTTTTTTTCATTTTTTCTAGTAATTTTATTGTCACAAGTTTTACATTTAAGTCTTTAATCTATTTTGAGTTGACTTTTGCATATAGTGTGAGATAAAAGTCTAATTTCATTCTTCTGAATGTGAATATCCAGTTCCCAATATCATTTATTTTAAAAACTGTCCTTTTGTCATTGTATGTTCTTGACAACTTTGTTGAAAATCATTGGTTGTTACATGTGGGTTTCTTTCTGGGCTCTCTATCCTGTTTCATTGATATATATGTCTGTTTTCACACCAGCAGTACACTGTTTCAATTACTGTATCTTAGTAGTATATATTAAAATAAGGTAAGGTGATTCTTTGCTTTGCTCCTCCTGCTCAAGGTTGCTTTGGTTATTTGGGGTCTTTTGTTCTTTCATACAAAGTTTAGAATTCTTTTTTTCCACTTTCATGAAAAATATTATTATACTGAATCTACAGATCACTTGGGGAAGTATGAATATTTTAACAATGTTAGTTCTTCCCATCTATGAACACAGAATATGTTCCCATTTAATTACGTCCTCTTCAATTTCTTCAATGTTTAGTTTTCAAGGTACACGTCCTTAACCTCCTTGATTAATTTTATTTCAAAGTATTTTATCTGTGACTGTTGTAAATTGTTTCTTTTTTTGCATCCTTTTTCAGATGCCCATATATGTATATGTGTCTGTGCATGCACACATGTGCACACATACACACACACATATATGAGGCATTGTACTTCTTATTTCTAGAAGTTTAATTTCAATATTTTTATATATTTCATATCTGTACTTAAATTTTTTAACTGTATGGAATATCATTATATAAAACATTTAAAATGTTCTTGTCAGCTAATTTTAACATCTGTGTCAGTTCCAGGATGGTTTTAATTGATTTGTTTTTCTCCTCAATATTGGTCATATTTTTCTGCTTCTTTGTATGCCTGGTAATATTTGATTAGATGTCAGACATTATAATTTTACCTTATAGAACTAGATATGTAGTGTTTCTATAAATATTTTGCTTTGAGACACAACTAAGTAATTTGGAAATAGTTTGATCTTTATATATCTTGATTTTAAGATTTGACAAATGAGAGCAGAACAGCTTCAGTCTAGGGCTAATTATTTCCCAATAATGAGGCAAGATCATTTTGAGTACTGTCTTCATTACTTATATATTATGAGATTTTCCATTATGGCTAATAGGACAACACAATATGTCCTACCTGAGGTACCAAGCCCTACCTGAGAATCAGACACTGTTCCCTCTAATCCTTTTTGGTAATTACCTCTCCACTCTTGGGCTCTTTCTTCACAGGCATATGCTGGTCAGTAAATATTAACACTCTTTAGAATATACTTTATAACAGATTACAGAGTCTCAAATGTCCAAGATGCAATCCAAAATTACTCAACATTCACAGATCAGAAAAATGTTACCAAATCTCAAAGAAAGTCAATCAAAAGAACCCAACTCTGAGATCATCCAGATATTGGAATTATTACAAAAACTTAAAGAAACTGTTATAATTATGCTCAATGAGGAAAATGAATATAATCATATAATGAACTAATAGGTGGAAAATAGCACAGAAATAGGCAAGCTAATAAAAACACATGGAAATTTTAGAACTCAAAAAACATTACAGGTAAAAATGTAAAATTCGGCTTCATAGCAGAATTAAGACAGCAAATGAAGGAATCTGTCTACATAATAGATTAAAATAAATTATCATTCTGACAAACAGAAAAAAAATATAAAATAAATTTTAAAAGCCTCAATTCTGTGGGACAATATCAAAGTGGTAACTAGAGTCTCAGAAGGAGAATAGTGAGACATGAATCTCACTATTACATTATTTCTTTGAATCTTTGAATATAGGTATGTGTACACACATACCTATATTCAAAGAAATAATGTCTATAAATATATAAAACTTGCATCTCACTATTAAATATATATAAATTTGTATTTTTACCTAGATTTACCAAATTAGGTAAAGTTATGAATTTATAAATCTAAGAAGTCCAAATCCCCAAACACCATAAATATGAAGAAAGCCATGCCTAGACACATCGAATTATTGAAAACTAAAGGCAAAGAGAAAATTTCAAAAGCAAAAGATAATCAGAAACATCACATACAGTGGAAGAAAGAATTGAATGGACGCAGCTTTCTCCTATCAGAAAGCAGGAAGTCTAGAAGACAGCAAACAACATCTTTAAAGTACTGAAAGAACAAAACTGCCAACCCAGAATTCTACAAGTGAAAATATCCTTTAAAAGTAAAGAAGGAACGAAGACATTTTAAGATAAACTAAAAAAAAACAAAAATGTGTGTACACCAGACCTACCTATTAGAAACACTAAACAAAGCTAAAGAAAATGATATCAGAGGGAAACCTGGACCTTCAGCAACAAATAAAACTCATTTGAAATGCTTATTGTTAGTAAATTATACCTCTATAAAGTTATTTTTGTAGGTTAATAATCTTTTATATATATATATATATATATATATATATATGTTTTTGTACTTTAGGTTCTGCAGTACATGTGCAAAACATGCAGGATTGTTGCATAGGTACAGACATGGCAATGTGGTTTGCTGCCTTCATACCCCTGTCATCTATATCTGGCATTTCTCCCCCTGTTATCCCTCCCCAACCTCCCTACCCCTCACTGTCCCTCTCCTATTCCCCCCAACAGACCCCAGTGTATGATGCTCCCCTCCCTGTGTCCATGTGTTTTCATTGTTCAACACCTGCCTGTGAGTGTGAACATGCGGTGTTTGTTTTTCTGTTCTTGTATCAGTTTGCTGAGAATGATGGTTTCCAGATTCATCCATGTCCCTACAAAGAACACAAACTCATCTTTTTTTATGGCTGCATAGCATTCCATGGTGTATATGTGCCACATTTTCCCTGTCCAGTCTATCATCAATGGGCATTTGGGTTGGTTCCAGGTCTTTGTTATTGTAAGCAGTGCTGCAAATGAACATACGTGTGCATGTGTCTTTATAACAGAATGATTTATAATCCTTTGGATATATACCCAGTAATGGGATTGCTGGGTCAAATGCTATTTCTATTTTTATGTCCTTGAGGAATTGCCACACTGTCTTCCACAATGGTTGAACTAATTTACACTCCCACCAACAGTATAAAAGTGTTTCTATTTCTCCACATCCTCTCCAGCATCTGTTGTCTCCAGATTTTTAATGATGGCCATTCTAACTGGCATGAGATTGTATCTCAATGTGGTTTTGATTTGCATTTCTCTAATGACCAGTGATGAGCATTTTTTCATATGTTTGTTGGCCTCATAAATGTCTTCTTTTGAAAAGTGTCTGTTCATGTCCTTCGCCCACTTTTGAATGGGCTTGTTTGTTTCTTGTACATCTGTTTGAGTTCTTTGTAGATTCTGGATATTAGCCCTTTGTCAGGTTGGTAGATTGCAAAAGTTTTTGCCCATTCTGTTGGTTGCTGGTTCACTCTAATGATTGTTTATTTTGCTGTACAGAAGCTCTGAAGCTTAATTAGATCTCATTTGTCTATTTTGGCTTTTGTTGCCAATGCTTTTAGTGTTTTAGTCATGAAGTCCTTATCTATGCCTATGTCCTGAATGGTTTTGTCTAGGTTTTCTTCTAGGGTTTTTATGGTGTCACGCCTTATGTTTAAGTCTTTAATCCATCTGGAGTTAATTTTAGTTATTTTTAATTTTTTAAAGTAAATTAGTCTAGCTAACATTATGATTAAAATTAGGAAAATGACAAAACTTGGAAAAATGAAGTAGAACTGATTGGCTGTTTTGTACCAAAATAACCCAATGAGGATGAACCTAAGAACAGGTTCTAAGTTTTCATTTATTGCTTTTAAAGCAAAATTTTATTTTTTCTCTCTATGTCAAGAATAAATGTAATAAGTTTTATATTCAATTGGATGATAGATGCAATAGCTACCATCTTGGTTTTGAAATACTGGTAAAACTTAGCTCTGGAAGAGAATTAGAGAAAAGCTATGGCATTATTTCACCCCTGAGCCAATTCTACTTCTTAAGTCAGAATGCTTAATGAGGTTCAAGTGATAATTAAATGGTAGAAATAAGAGATTTAACGTATTACAAATTCACTGGAAGAGCGAAAAAACTTCATCAGAACGTTAAAAATCAAATTTTGCAAAAATAAGCCTACAAGGTAAATTAATGTAGCATGGAAGAGAAAAATTAGAAATTAGAAACTGAAAATGCAATGGAAATGAAATGAATTGACTGAAGACATGCATTAACAAAGCCAGTGAAACTGGACCCAGTTTTTATTTGCTATCAAAATCACCATTTAGTTAAAAAGCAAAAACTAAGTAGCTTGGCATTTCAGAAATTCTCCTTGAAATAACATTCAGTACTAATTTCATATAAAATTACAGAGCATTTCTGGATAGAATTTAGTGCCATTGTGTTTTAAATGAAATAATTGTGATATCTATTTGATTCTATGCATCTATGTGAAACATACTTCTAACCCCTTTGTTCATTTGCAAATCCCCATACTTCCCAAACATCTGAAGCAGGCTTTCACAACTGTGCATATGTATTGCTCTATAAATTAGTTGTTGATATGTGTGTCTCCTTTGTTTTAAGTAACTCCCAAAAAGAAGAATTCCTTATTCACCTTTGAGTTGCCAGTGTGCAACAAAGCACTGCTAAATAAATTGAATTCTGCAACTACTTCTGCAGGGCTAGCTATATAATTTGACAGCAAGAATCCAGTGTATAATGATAATAAGCAGCCCCTTTTAAGAACATTATTAAAAATTTCAGGATGCTGACTAGACAGCATGAAAACAAGCCCAGGTCTCTTCTGAGAATGAAGCCCTATGTGACGCCCAGGTCACCTTCCAAGGAACCCCACCCTATAGTCATGCTGTCAAATACCTACCAGCATTTACTTCTGATCCTGAATAGAAAGTAATTTAGAAATGGCTCCATTCCAAAATGATTCAATAATAATAACAATAATAATGACAGGATTTTTTTAAGCAGGCTTCTGGCCTGTTACATACGACATATTTGGGGGAAGGAAAAGAGAAGCAGAGGTGTAACAATTGAAAAGTGACCAGTTCCTAAATAAGGTTAAGAATGTGAAACAGTGAAAAATCCAGTGGGGAAGTGACAAGAATAAATGCTCCTCATTTATTAGTAAGGTTTGTAGCTTTTTCCTTTCCAAATGTACCTGTTTAATAAAAACTTCATAATTAACCAGGATATTTGATTAGCCAAAATATTTTTGGATAATTTCAAGTTCCCTACATTCACATGCAGTAGTCTAATGGCAAATATTTAGATTATGATAAAATGTTACTGTTACTAAATATGTTTAGGATTTTTTTGCATGATTCAAAGGACTCTTCAAGGCATTGTTATTAGGTATCTTTTTCCTTTGACTTTCAGATGCAAAGTGTTGAGTTAATCAGGCTCTGTAGGCCAGGGCATGTTATTACATTGGGCTTTTAAAAAAGTCCCTTTTCTTTATTTGGTTCCTTTTATTCCCTTTCCTGCATGCTATTCACTACTCCCTCTCTAGGCAGTCATTTCATTCTGTTCAATGTGTTTCTTTTTCTTTATATGTTTTACTATAAAAATGTGATTTTTTTTGTTTTAAATACATGAATACAAATTATGATTTCAAACATATATTTTGTGTGTTCACTAAGCACTATGTTTTTAAAATCTATCTATATTTGCTATATGAACATAATTTATTATTTCTAACCACTATATAGTATTCCATAACATACACCCAACACATTCTACTATCTGCTCTGCCATTGATGATTGGTTCAACTCCCCCCACCAAAAATAATACAGCAACAAACATCCTTGTACATGTCCCTTAATGAATCTGTGAGAGACTTTTCTTGAGATGAAGAAAGAAATAATTTAGACATAAGATATGAGGACATTTATTTGAATAAATGAGCTCATATTGCTCTTCTGAGTAGATACATTAGTTTTATCTCCCACCAGCAATAAATATGGATTCCTATACATCTACAAACTTGTCAATAGTTGGCATTATTTACCTTTCTACTTATTGCCTGGAGCACAGGTATAAAATGATAGCTCATTCTTTTGATTTGCATTTTCAGCATTACAAATGAATTTGAGCATCTCTTTGCTTGTTAACCTCTTGAGACTCTGCTTTGTAAGCTGCCTTTCTAACCCCATGCCCACTTTGTACTGGGGTTTTTGTCAGCTTCTTGTTAATTTGCAAGAATTTATTTTCTAGTCTAGCTATTAATGTCTTATTACTTGTAGATATTACAAATGGTTCCCTCCTTTTGCTAACCTATTACCTGTACATTATCTTTCTCTGCGATGTTCTTCATTGAACAAATCCTTAATTCTGATAAAAAATATGATTCGTTTTCTTCTTATGCTTTACAGTTTAAAAGTTGTGTTTTAAAATGCCTATCCTGCTCCTAAATCACAAAAATATTATCCTGAATTATCTTCTCTTACTTTATACAATCACTTTTCACATGTAGGTATTTAATTAGGTATAAATTGTAAGGTATTCTATCTATATAGAGAAACAGTCTTCCTAACATCATCAACAAGCTATTCTTTCCCATGTATTTGTGCTGCAACATCAAAGTATCATTGTGCTAGCAAAAATTAAGTGCTAAAGAGGTCAATTTTTTGATAACATATCACTTTATGGTTCACTCCTGACAAGCCGAGCAAGAAAAAAATAATGAAATGTGAATTTTGTAAACGAAAAATTTGTAAACGGAAATTTGCATAAGAATTTGCATAACAATTTAAGATATTCAATACTGGAAGAGTAGCCACAAGAAAAGTGAGCTTTCTGGCACTGGAAGTGTTTAAGCAGAGGTTGAATGTCCACCTGATCGATCCCATATAATAAGTGTATGGTGGAAAACCTGTCCTCAGTTCTTTCATACAAAGTATAAGAGGATCATGCTATCTACTGTCTAGGCCCTATATCAGATTAAGTCAGGGATTCTTTAAATTTGTGCCATCTAACTTTCCTTCCAGCTTAAAGAAACCTGATTTGTTGGGGGTTTTTTTGTTTGTTTGTTTTTGAGACGGAGTCTTGCTCTGTTGCCAGGCTGGAGTGCACTGGTGCAATTCAGCTCAATACAACCTCTACCTCCCGGGTTCAAGAGATTCTCCTGCCTCAGCCTCCCTAGTGCCTGGAACTACAGGCATGCACCACCATGCCCAGCTAATTTTTGTATTTTTAGTAAAGATGGGGTTTTATCATGTTGACCAGGATGATCTCAATCTCTTGACCTCATGATCCGCCTGCCTCAGCCTCCCAAAGTGCTGGGATTACAGGCATGAGCCATCACACCCAGCCAGAAACTCTGATTTTTTTAAGCATTTAGCCTTCTCTCCTTTATAGAATATTCCTAAAATTGGATCAAATGTCATAGCCCTAGAACCTTACAAAGTAATTATCCATATATCTTCATTCATAAAATACCCAAAGAGTCTTGACTGCAGCTCCTTGGTAAATTAGGTGAACTGTCCCAAATATTTTTGCTCACCTTAGAAAACTTCTGGACCAATTTTGCCCAATAAATAATGTATCTCGAGAAAGAATTTTCCAAAGGATTGCAGAACTGTCCTAAAAGATGTAGGCATAAAACGTGAAGTCATGCACACTGATTTATTTGGAGAATAGCTTTATTTGTTTGTTCATAACTTACCAAGAGCTCATTACTCATATTAAATGTCCAATAAATATTTCTACATTCTACTACTTTTTAGGGTTTTTAAAACCCTGATTATAAGTGAAAATTTGGAGTATGGTGGCAAAGAAAAAGTTCACAAGTCTTAATTTCAAATATTATTCCTGGGCCAGAAGCAAAGAAAAAAGACATTCTCTTACAAGTTGACATCACTAGCTGAAAAACCGGGCCCAAGTCTTGCCCTAACTGCCTCTCCCAAAATAGTTTCTTAATATGTTACTGAAAAATTAACATCTAAATTAAACCTCAGATTATTTTGTGTCTACCTGAGACCTTAGTGATATAGCTCATGTTAGAGAGGTGTCCACAGAGTTCCAGTCAAATCAAAGCAGGAAATTCTAAGGACAATGAACCTATTACTTATGAATAAGTGCATTTGCCCAATAATTGTATTGAGAAGGTTGCATTATAGAGGTATACTACTCTCTGGCTCTATTTGAGCCAGGGTTATTACACTGCAATGAAATGACTAGAATAACAGTAAGAAGCTGTTTGATATTGTAATTATTATTAAAGGATGCCTCCGGAGCCCAGCCTCAGAGCCTTCTCTTTTGAATCATCTGCAACTCACGCTGTTTTGCATGCATTATACATTAAACCCATATGGCCATTTGAGTGGAGGGTCTCTAGAGGGGAGTTTCATACTACTCTTTTCACTGCAGGAGGGAGAAAGGTAGAAAAAAACAAGAAAGAGGGGAGAAGGCTGGGGTTAGTGAGAAGGAAGAACACTACTGGGCAAAGATCAGGATTCAAGCAAAGGTGAGTCCAATTAATAAACATTAAAGAGAGATAGGAGCCACTTCTAGAAGATACTGTTTACGTTTTTGTTGCTAAACTTGATTGATGCAATTTCATCTTTAATTTGATTAGTCATCTTGTCCACAGGAATAAATGTAGCCTTCGAACTTACAGGTCATTTTCTCAGTTTTTCTTAGGAGAAAAATAAAACTAAATAACCATGACAACAAAACTATGTGAGATAAAATATTAATGATATTTCAGCCAATGAGCTGTTAAATGTCCTCTCACTCACATTTTCATTATCTAAACCTTCCTATAAATGGGGTTACATTGTTTTTTTTGAATACAAATATTAATTTCCTGATTAAATATTTACCATTTAAAATATTTTTTAAAGAATCTGATATAGGCTAGTGGCACAGAATTGACAGAAGAGAAGCATGCAAATAGTTCTGAACAGATTCTCTGTATTTAATTTTAAATGAAGCAGGACTCCAAGAAGGCATTACATTTCACTATTCCCATAAAGGTGATGTCTTACTCTTTATGATTCTGGCATGTTGTCCCTGCCCCTATGTAGTAAGGCACCTAAGTGATCTTCAGATCTTAGTTTCTCACCCTGGCTTCCATCAGTAACAGAAAGTCTCTCCCTCATGGCCAGTCTATGACTCGACCCATACGTGGCACATCATCCATCCCTTACTAATCAGAATGAGATATGCACCTATTTCACATAAGCATGTGAATTACTACATGTGAATAAGAACGGAAAAGAAACAGTTAAAATATAAAATTGTCCATTATGCAAAATATCGAGCACTTCTCCTTTTGAAATAATATAATGAGAAATTGCTCTATTGTTTCCTGGTCGTCAGGAAATATTCAATCACTTACAATTAAAAAAGAAATTTTAAATAGATGCATATCAATATTCCATTGCTCTACTTCAAAAAATAGGAAAATAAAACCTTTAAACTTCCTTTAATAAATACAGTTACATGCAATGTACTTATTTGTTTCTATCTGTATATTCCTTTGGATTGAGTTAAAACCAAGAAATATTTATTTATCTTTACAATTTTCCCCACTGATAAGTGCTTTCCACAAGACCTGATAAATAGAAGATTCTCAATAAAATTTATTAAACAATGATTGAATAAACAGATAAGTAAATGAAAAAATGTACAAAATAATAGAAAGGGGAGCTTTAAATTTTACGTAGCTCAACAAATGGGAAAATTAACGACTTTAGGTATAAAAAGAAAATGTCTGAAATCTGGTTAGTGGCAGAACCAGAACTGAGTCCCAGCTCCACTCACCATGCTTCCTACTATTCCACATTTAAACTCTAAAGTATGTTCACATAACAGTGAGATACACAAAAGCGACTAGAAATGTATGTGTGTAGACAGAAAGAAACTGAGATAAATGGGAAAAAACATAGGGAGAAACATAGAAAGACAGTAAATAGACTCAAAACCACACAGAATATAAAGAATCAAACCCAGAGATAGCCTTATGACCTAGTATCCCCACCTACAAAGTTCTGTTGCATTTTTCTAACTTGAAACAGTGTTGTTCACCAGTTGGTATGTCAATCAGTAGGAATTCAGTTGAGTCATGGTCCAGGTATGTAATGAAATACTATACAACTGTTACATGAAATAGATACATCTCTCTCTGTGTGTGTGTGTGTGTGTGTGTGTGTATTCGTATATGTGTATATATACTGTATATATGTATCTGTATTTGTATATACTGAATATATACTGAGATAGATCAAGTTTTTTTAAAATAAACATAAAAAACAAAGTACACAAAAGTAAGAATCAGATACTACTAAGTGGGAAAAAAAAGTATAAGATATAGATATTTACATACATGATGCTTGGAGAGACTAGAATATCTCTGAATATGTATACAGAAGAATCAAAACTGGTTGACTTTAGAGAGAAAACTAAGGTCTAGAGATAAAAAGTTTGCATTTGTTTTGTTGTATATATTCTCTTTGGCAGAGGTATAATTTCTTACTAGATACAGATAACTTTTTAAAAGAGAAAAATGAAAATAAAGGACTAGTCTTGTTCATAATCTTGTATAATACCATTATTGACACTTCTTTTTGAATTTCTCAAGTTTTACCACGATTTTTGAACCAATAGTTATTAATCAACAAGAATTAAAATTAAAATATAAGGAGATTATATTAGAGGTTATAGATTGAAAGAAACTATGCAATCTAGTTCAGAGCACCATGCTAGACATCAAATAGGCAATAAATCACAAAACCTGATGCCAATAATCAGTGAATTACAGAGAGAGATCACTTTCTTCCTCCTCCCTTCCACTCAAACCTCTCTCCAAGATCTACCTATTACTTCTCAGAGATTCCAAGCCAAAAACCAAAAGCCTTATGACTTATTTTCAGTTTTGAAAATATAATTTATCACCCTTTGATTAAGCCTCCAATTAGGGGACCTAGTAACACTATTGAGCATATGGTTTGATATGGGCATTTGAATCAAACAATGAGACCAATTACACTAGACACCTTTCTCTAAGATGGCAGGCATAATACTTGAGAAAAGATATTTCTGACAGGGAGCAACTGGAATAATACAAATTTTGTAAATACATAGGAGGTTTATATATGTAGGTGGCACATAAGATATTTTGATACAGGCACACAATGTATAAAAATCACACCAGAGTAAATGGAATATTCATCACCTCAAGGATTTCTCATTTCTTTCTGTTAAAAACATTCCAATTATACTCATTTAGTAATTTTTAAATACACAATATATTCATGTTGACCTAAGTCACCTTGTTGTGTTATCAACTATTAGACTGTATTTATTCTGTCTAAATACATTTTGCACCCATTAACATGCTCCACTACCCCACACTGCTCTTTCCTGCCTCTGGTAATCATCATGCTATTCTCTATTCCCATTAGTTCAATTGTTTTAATTTTTAGCTACCACAAATGAGAAGAATATGCAAAGTAATGGCTTTCTCTCCCTGGTTAATTGTGCTTAATATAATGTCTTCCAGATCCATCCATGTTGCAAATGACATAATTTATTTTTTATGGCTGAATAGTACTCCATTGTGTGTATGTATCACATTTTCTTTATCCATTTGTCTGTTGATGGACACTGATTGCTTTCAAAGCTTGCCTATTATAAATAGTGCTGCAATAAACAGCTAGTAGCAAAATGGCAGGATCAAATCCAAACATAACAAAATTAACCTTAAATGTAAACAGGCTAAATGTCCCAATCAAAAGACACAGCCTGGCAAATTGCATAAAAAGTCAAGATCCACAAGTGTGTTGTATTCAGGAGACCCATGTCACATACAAAGACACACATAGACTCAAAATAAAAGGATGGAGGAAGATTTACCAAGAAAATGGAGAGCAAAAAAAAAAAAATAGCAACGATTGCAATCCTAGTCTAGATAAAACAAACTTTAAACCAACAACGATCAAAAGAGATAAAGAAGAGCATTACATAATGGTAAAGGGATCAAGGTACCAAGAAGAGCTAACGATCCTAAATATATATGCACCCAATACAGGAGCACCCAGATTCATAAAGCAAGTTCTTAGAGACTTACAAAGAGACCTAGACTCCCTCACAATAGTAGTGGGAGCCTTTAACGCCCACTGTCAATATTAGACAGATCAACAAGTCAGAAAAATAACAAGGATATTCAGGACTCAAACTCATCTCTGGGCCAAGGAGACCTAATAGATATCTACAGAACTCTTCACTCCAAATCAACAGAATATACATTCTTCTTAGCACCACATCACACTTATTCTAAAATTGACCACAAAATTGGAAGTAAATCACTCCTCAGCAAGAGCAAAAGAATGGAAATCATAACAACCAGTCTCTCAGACAACAGAGCAAACAAATTAGAACTCAAGATTAAAAAACTCACTCAAAACTGAACAACTACATGGAAACTGAACAACCTGCTCCTGAATGTCTACTGGATAAATAATGAAATGAAGGCAGAAATAAAGATGTTTTTTGAAACCAATGAGAATGAAGACACAACGTACCAAAATCTCTGGGACACATTTAAACAAGTGTCTAAAGGGAAGTTTATAGCAATAAATGCCCACATGAGAAGCAAGGAAACATCTAAAATTGACACTCTATCATCACAATTAAAAGAACTAGAGGAGCAAGATCAAACAAATTCAAAAGCTAGCAGAAGACAAGAAATAATTAAGATCAGAGCAGAACTAAAGGAGATAGAGACACACACACAAAAATAACCTTCAAAAAATCAATAAATCCAGGAGCTGGTTTTTTGAAAAGATCAAAAACATAGATAGACCACAAGCCAGACTAATAAAAAAAAAAAACTAGAGAGAGAAGAATTGAATAGATGAAATAAAAAATGATAAAAGAGATATCACCACCAATCCCACAGAAATACAAACTACCATCAGAGATTACTACAAACAACTCTATGCACATAAACCAGTATATCTAGAAGAAATAGATAAATTCCTGGACACTTATACACTCCCAAGATTAAACCAGGAAGAAGTTGATCCCTGAATAGATCAGTAACAAGGTCTGAAGTTGAAGCAGCAATTAATAGCCTACCAACCAAAAAAAGTCCAGGTCCTGATGGGTTCACAGATGAATTCTACCAGTTGTACAAAGAGGAGCTGGTACCATTCCTTCTAATACTATTCCAAACAATACAAAAAGAGGGAATCCTCCCAAACACATATTACAAGACCAACATCATCCTGATAACAAAACATGGCAGAGACACAACTAAAAATGAAGATTTCAGGCCAATATACATGATGAACATCAGTGCATAAAACTTCAATAAAATACTAGCAAGCCAAATGCAACAGCACATCAAAAAGCTAATTCATCACAATCAAGTTGGTTTCATCCTAGGGATGCAAGGCTAGTTCAATATATATATGCAAATATATAAATGTAATCCATTACATAAACAGAACCAAAGACAAAAACCACATGATTATCTCAATAGATGCAGAGAAGGCCTTCGACAAAATTCAACAGTACTTTATGCTAAAAACTCTCAATAAACTAGGTATCAACGGAATGTATCTCAAAATAATAAAAGCTATTTAAGACAAACCCACAGCCAATATCATACTGAGTGGGCAAAAACTGGAAGCATTCCCTTTGAAAACTGGCACTAGACAAGGATGCCCTCTCTCATCTCTCCTATTAAATATAGTACTAGCAGTTCTAGCCAGAGCAATCAGGCAAGAGAAAGAAATAAAGGGTATGCAATTAGGAAAGGAGGAAGTCTAATTGTCTCTATTTGCAGATGACATGGTTGTATATTTAGAAGACCCATTGTCTCAGCCCAAAATCTCCTTAAGCTGATAAGCAACTTCAGCAAAGTCTCAGGATTCAAAATCAACGTGCAGAAATCACAAGTATTCCTATACACCAATAACAGACTAACAGAGAGCCAAATCATGAGTGAACTCCCATTCACAATTGCTACAAAGAGAATAAAATACCTAAGAATACAACTAACAAAGGATGTGAAGGACCTCTTCAAGGAGAACTATAAATCACAGCTAAAGGAAATAAGAGAGGACATAAAGAGATGAAAGGATAAGAAGAATCAATATCGTGAAAAAGGCCTTACTGCCCAAAGTAATTTATAGATTCAATGCTATCCCCATCAAGCTACCACTGACCTTCTTCATAGAACTAGAAAAAACCACCTTAAACTTCACATGGAACCAAAAATGAGCCCACATAGCCAAGACAATCCTAAGCAAAAAGAACATGGGGGCACCATGCTACCTGACTTCAAACTATATTACAAGGTTACAATAATCAAAACAGAATGGTACTGGTATCAAAACAGAGATGGAACATACCAGAAGCCTCAGAAGTAATGCCACATATCTACAACCATCTGATCTTTGACAAACCTGACAAAAACAAGTAATGGAGAAAGGATTCCCTGTTTAACAAATGGTGTTAGGAAAACTGGCTAGCCATGTGCAGAAAGCTGAAACTGGACCCCTTCCTGAAATCTTACACTAAAATTAACTCCAGATGGATTAAAAAATTAAACATAAGGCCTAACACCATAAAAATCCTAGAAGAAAACCTAGGCAAAACCATTCAGGACATAGGCATAGGCAAGGACTTCATTACTAAAACATCAAAAGCAATGGCAACAAAAGCCAAAATAGACAAACAGGATCTAATTAAACTTAAGAGCTTCTGCACAGCAAAAGAAACAATCATTAGACTGAACCAGCAACCAACAGAATGGGAAAAATTTTTGCAAGCTACCCATTGGAAAAAGGGCTAATATCCAGAATCCACAAAGAACTAAAACAAATTTACAAGAAAAAAAAAAACCAAGCAATTTCATCATAAAGTGGGCAAAGGATATGAACAGACACTTTTCAAAAGAAGACATTTATGAGGCCAACAAACATATGAAAAAATGCTCATCAACACTGGTCATTAGAGAAATGCAAATCAAAACCACATTGAGACACCATCTCACGCCAGTTAGAATGGTGATTATTAAAAAATCTAGAGACAACAGATGCTGGAAAGGATGTGGAGAAATAGGAACACATACACTGTTGGTGGGAGTATAAATCAGTTCAACCATTGTGGAAAACACTGTGGTGATTCCTCAAGGATCTAGAAATAGAAATACCATTTAACCAGATATCCCATTGCTGGGTATATACCCAAAAGATTATAAATTGTTCTATTAGAAAGACACATGCACACATATGTTCATTGCAGCACTGTTTACAATAGCAAAGACTTGGAACCAACCAAAATGGCCATCAGTGATAGACTGGATAAAGAAAATGTGGCACATATACACCATGGAATACTATCCAGTCATAAAAAAGGATCAGTTCATGTCCTTTGCAGGCAGGGACATGGATGAAGCTGGAAACCATCATTGTTCAGCAAACTGACAAGAACAGAAAACCAAACATCACATGTTCTCACTCATAAGTCGGTGTCAAACAATGAGAATACATGGACACAGGGAGCAGAATATCACACAATGGAGTCTGTTGTGGGGTGGGAGGGTTAGGGAAGGGATAACATGGGTTGGGAGATTGGGGAGAGATAACATTAGGAGAAATACGTAATATAGGTGATGGGGCAATGGAGGCAGCAAACCACCAAGGCATCTGTATACTTATGTAACAATACTGCGAGATCGGCACACATATCCCAGAACTTAAAGTATAATTTTTTAATAAAGTTCAAAAAAAAAAACCAAACAAACAAAAAATTTATTTTAGCTGGGGTGAGATGATATCTTATTGTAATTCTGACTTGCATTTCTCTAAACATCAGTGATGTTGATTTTCATATACCTATGGGCCATGCCATTTGTATATTTTCTTTGAGATATTCCTATTCAGAACTTTTTTTCATTTTTTGATTGAATTATTGATTTTTTTCATATAGAGTGGTTTGAGCTCCTTATATATTCTGGTTTTTAATCCATTGTCAAATTGATAGATTCAAATATTTTCTCCTATTCTGTGGGTTATCGCTTCACTTTGTTGATCAGTTCCTTTACTGTGCAGCAAAGTTTTTTAACTTGATGTAATCTTATTGGTCCATTTTTGGTATGGTTGCCTGTGTCTGTGGAGTGTTCCTCAAGAAATCTTTGCCAAGGCCAATGTCCTGGAGATTTTCCCCCAATGTTTTCTTCAATAGTTTCATAGTTGGAGGTCACAGATTTAAGTCATTAGACAATTTTGATTTGATTTTTGTATATGGCAAGAGATAGGGGTCAAGTTTCATTTCATCTGTATGTAGATATCCAGTTTTCCCAGCTCCATTTATTGAAGAGGTTGTCCTTTTCCCAACGTATGTTTTTGGCACCTTTGTCCAAAATGAGTTCACTCTGGATGTATGGATTTAGTTCCTGTTTCTCTATTGTGTTCCATTGGTCTATGTGTCTGTTTTTATGCCAGAACCACACAGTTTTGGTTACAATCGCTCAGAAGAATACTCTGAAGTCAGATAACATGATTACTCCAGTTTTGCTCTTTTTGCTCAGGACAGCTTTGGATATTCTGAGTTTTTTGTGGTTCCATATAAATTTTAGCATATTTTTTCTATTATTGTGAAGAACATCATCAGTATTTTCATACGGTACACATTGAATCTGTAGATTGCTTTGGGTACTATGGACATTTTAACAATATTGATTCTTCTAGTGTATGAAAACAGAGTATCTTTCAATTTTTTTTGTCCTCTTCAAATTGCTACATTTATTTTTATAGTTGTTATTGTACAGATCTTTGACTTTCGTTGAGTTTTTTCCCTAGGTATTTATTTGTAGCTATTGTAAATGGGAGTACTTTATTTCTTTTTCAGATTGTTCACAATTGGTATATAGAAATGCTACTGATTTTTGTATGTTGATTTTGTATCCTGCAATTATAATGAATTTATTTATTACTCTTAATAGTTTAGGTTTATCCCATTTGGTATACTAGCTGTGAGTCTCTCATATATGGTTTCTGTTGTGTTAAGGTATATTCTTTCTATACCAAGTTTTTAAAGATTTTTTTATCATCAAGAGATGTTGAATTTTACTAAATGCCTTTTTAGCATCAACTTAAATGATCATATAATTTTTGTCCTTAATTCTGTTGATAAGATGTATCACACTGATTGATTTGCATATGTTGAACAATTCTTGCATACTTGGGATAAACCCCACTTGGTTCTGATAAATAGTATTTTCAGTGTACTGCTGAATTTGATTTTCTAGTATTTTGTTGAGATTTTGGCATCAATGTTCATCAGGGTTATTGGCTCCTTTTTGATGTGTCTTTGATTTGCTATCAAGTTAATACTGGCCTTGTCGAATGAGGCTGGAAGTATATCCTTTGTTTTTCATAATAGTTTGAGTAGAATTGGTATTAGTTCTTTAACCGGTAGAATTCAGCAGTGGGATTTTCTTCACTCGAAGACTTTTTATTACAGCTTGCTATTGCTGTGCTCAAGTTTTAGATTTCTTCAAAGTTCAATCTTGGTAGATTGTATATGTCTAGAAATTTACGCATTTTCTCTAGATTCTTCAATTTATTGGCACATAGTTGCTCATAGTAGCCACTAATGATCCTTTGAATTTATGTAGTATCAATTGTAATGTCTCTTTTTTGTCACATTTAAGTTCAGAGACACAAGTACGCATTTGTTACATAGGTAAACTTGTGTTGTGGGGGGTTGTTGTAGAGATTATTTCATAGCCCAGATATTAAGCCTAGTACCCATTAGATATGTTTCCCAATCCTCTCCCTCCTCCCAGCGTCCACTCTCTGAAAGGCCCTGGTATGTGTTGTTCTTCATCAAGTGTTCATGTGTTCTCTTCATTTAGTCCCACTTATAAGTGAGAATATGCAGTATTTGGTTTTCTGTTCATATGTTACTTTGTTAAGGATAATGGTCTCCAGCTCCATCCATGTCCCTGTGAAGGACATAATCTCATTCTTTTTATGACTTCATAGTATTCCATGGTGTTTATTTACCACTTTTGCTTTATCCAGTCTATCACTGATAGGCATTTAGGTTTATTCCATGTCTTTGCTACTGTGAATAGTGCTGCAATGAAAATACATGTACATGTGTCTTTATAATAGAACTATTTATATTCCGTTGGGTATACAGCCAGTAATGGGATTGCTGGGTCCAATGATATTTCTGTCTTTCGGTCTTTGAGGAGTCATCACACAGTCTTCCTCATGGCTGAACTAATTTACACTCCCACCAACAGTGTATAAGTGCTCCTTTTTCTCCACAACCTTGCCAGCAACTGTTCTTTTTTCACTTTTTAATGATAGTCATTCTGATTGTTGTTAGATAGCACATCACTGTGGTTTTGATTTGCATTTCTCTAATGATCAGCGATGTTGAGTTTTTGTTCATATGATTGTTGGCCTCATGTACATCATCTCTTGAAGAGTCTGTTTATGTCCTTTGCCCACTTTTATTATGGGGTTCAGCTTTTTCTTGTACACTTGTTTAATTTCCTGATGCTCAATATTAGATCTTTATTGAATGCATACTTTGTAAAAATTTTCTCCCCTTCTGAAGTTGTCTGTTTACTCTGCTGACAGTGTTTTTTGCTGTGCAGAAACTCTTTAGCTTAATTAGATCCCATTTGTCAATTTTTGCTTTTGTTGCAGTTGCTTTTGGTGTCTTTGTCTTGAAATCTTTGCCCAGGCCTCTCTCCTGAACGATATTGCCTATGTTGTCTTCCAGGGTTTGTATAGCTTTTGGTTTCACATTTAAATCTTTAATTCCTCTTGAGTTAATTTTTGTATATGGCATAAGGGAAGGATCCAGTTTCAATCTTATGCATATGGTTAGCAATTATCCCAGCACCATTTATTTAATAGGGAATTGCTTCCCCATTGTTTGTTTTTGTCAGATTTGTCAAAGATCAGATAGTTGTAGGTGGCAATCTTATTTTCAGTTTTCTATTCTGTTCCATTGGTCTATGTGTGTGTTTTTGTATTAGCACCACACAGTTTGGGTTACTGTAACCCTGTAATATAGTTTGAAGTCAAGTATTGTGATGTCTCCAGGTTTGTTCTTTTTGCTTAGGATTGTCTTGGCTATTCGAGCTTTTGTTTTGGTTTCATATTAATTTTTAAATAGTTATGATCACTTTGAATAAACTTCCTATTCCTATCTCTTTCTCTAGCTGCTCTTTATGGCCAATAATTCTTAGATTTATCCTTTTGAAGGTATTTTCTAGATCTTACAGGTATGATTTTTTTGTTTTTCTTTTGTATCCTCTGCGTATTTTCAAATAATCTGTCTTCAAACTCACTAATTATTTCTGCTTAATCAATTCTGCTATTAAGATATTTTGATGCATTATTTAGTATATCTTTCAACTCTAGAATTTCTGTTTATTTTCAATTATTAATATTTCAATTTCTTTGTTAAATTTATCTGAGAGAATTCTGACTCATTTTCCACACCACACACCCACTGCTGGTGGAAAGAAGACTGGTAGTGTTGGCAATGCAAGACTGTCTCTCCTACTCACTTCAATGCTTCTTTCAGTGATGTGAAGTTAAATCCAGGTACTGTGATTGTTCACCTGATATTTGATTCTTGTGATGGTGCTTCTCTCTGTGCAGATAGTTGTTGAAATTCAGTGCTCCTGTAGGGAGACAAACTCTGTAGGCTTCTATTCCAACATTTGGGTCTGCTACCCTCCTCTTGTAATTGATTTCCAATTTTATTCCATTATGGTCAGAGAAGATACTTGACACAAATTTTTTTAGCTCATGCCTGTAATCCCAGCACTTTGGGAGGCTGAGACTGGTGGATCACCTGAGATCGAGAGTTCAAGATCAGCCTGACCAACATGGAGAAACCCTGTCTCCACCAAAAATACCAAACTAGCTGTGCATGGTGGCACATGTCTGTAATCCCAGCTACTCGGGACACTGAGGCAGGAACTAGGGGTTCATATTGTAGTCTTTTTACTCAAGATTTGAGTAGTTAACACACCACAATTAGTATTATACTATTCTACGTATGTCTGGGTGCTTACCATTACCAGTGAGTTTTATACCTTTCAGATGATTTCTTATTGCTCATTAATATCCTTTTCTTTCAGCTAGAAGAATTCCCTTCAGCATTTCTTATAGGAAAGGTCTGATTTTGATGAAATCCTGCATCTTTTGTTTGTCTGGAGAAATATTTATTTCTTCTTCATGTTTGAAGCATATTTTCACTGGATATACTATTCCAGGATAAAAAGTTTATTTGTTTGATTGTTTGTTTTGTTTTTTCTTTCAGCACTTTAAATATTCCATGCCACTCTCCCCTAGGCTGTTAGGTTTCTACTCAGAAGTCTGTTGATGTATTGGAGATCCTTTGTATGTTATTTGTTTCTTTTCTCTTTCTGCTTTTATGATTTTTCATCCTTGAACTTTGCAAGTTTGATTATTAAAAGTTTTGATGTAGTTTTATTTAGATTAGATCTAATTGGTGTTCTATAACTTTCTTATATTTGAATTTTGATATCTTTCTTTAGGTTTTGAAAGTTATCTGTTATCATTTCTTCGAATAAATTTTCTACCTCCATCTCTTTCGCTAGCTTCTTAAGGACAACAACTCTTAAATTTGCCCTTTTGGGCCTATTTTTTAGATCTTGTAGGTATGCTTTATTGTTTTTTAATCTTTTATGCAACCACTGACTGTATATTATCAAATAACCTGTCTTCAGATTCACTAATTCTTTCTTCTACTCAAACAACTCTGCTGTTGAGAGTGATACATTCTTCACTCTGTTAGTTGAACATTTTAGCTCATAATTTCTGATTGATTTTTAAAAATAATTTTAATATCTTTGTTAAATGTATCTTATGGGATTCTGAATTTCTCTCTGTGTTGCCTTAAATTTTGTTCAACTTCCTCAATGCAGCTATTTTGAATACTTTGTCTGGAAAGTCACATACCTCTGTCACTCTGGGATTGGTCTCTGATGGCTTATTTAGTTTGTTTGGTGAGATCATGATTTCCCAGATGGTCTTGACACTTTTGGATGCTCATCAATGTCTCGGCACTGAAGAGTTAGGTGTTTATTATAGTCTTGGCTATTTTGTACCCATTCTTCTTAGGAAAGATTTCCAAGTATTCCAAGGAAATTGGGTGCATGATCTAAGTCTTTGGTCAATGCAGCCATATCTACATCAGAAGCCTTCCCAAACCCAGTAATGCTGTGACTCTTGCAGACACATAGAGAGATACTACCTTGGTTGTCTTGGGAAAGATCTGGGAAAATTACTTGGATTACTTGGCAGAGGCTCTTGTTTTCTTCCCTTAGTATCCCCCAAACCAACGAAGTTTCTTTCTCTCTGTGCTGAGCTGCCTGGAGTTGAGGGAGGGGTGACACAAGCACCCCTGTGGCGCCACTGGGACTATGCTGGGTCAGGCAGAAGTCAGCACAGTACTGGGTCTTACCCAAGGCCTGCGGTGACTATTGTCTATCTTCCACTGATGTTTACTTAAAGCCCAGGGGCTCCTTAGTCAGCAGGTGGCGAATCAAGCCTAGCTTGTGTCTTTCCCTTTAAGGTAGAAAGTTCCCTCCTAGCCCAGTGTTTGTCTAGAAATGGTGTCCAGGAGCTAGGACCTGGAGGTGGAAATGTTAGGGATCTACTTAGTACTTTATTTTACTGTGACTGAGCTGATACCCAGGTTGTTGGAGAAGGTTCTTTTTTTTTTCCCCTCTCTTTTCCTCAAACAGGAGTCTCTCCTCATGGCCACCACTTTCCCTGTGGTAAGTAATGCCTGCTACCACCGATGTTCTTTTCAATGCCCAAGGGATCTTTAATCTGCACTTGGTAAATTTTGCCAGGCCTGGGTCTCTTCTTTCAGGAAGTGGGTTTCTTTCTGCCCCAGGATGGGTCTAGAAATGCTGTCCAGGAGCTAAGATCTGGAACTGGGGATTTTATGAATCTGCTTGGTATTTTGTTTTACTGTAGCTGAGCCGGTTCAAGCTGCAAAACAAAACCCTTTTCACTCCTCCTTCTTCTTTCACAAAGCAAAAGAAGTGTCTCTATGGCCACTACAGCTGGGAATCCACTATGTCACACCTGAAGGCAGCACAGTACATGGTCTCACGCAAGTAAGCACCCATGCAAAGGGCTTGTTGGATTCTGCTGATGTTTATTCAAGGCCCAATGGCTCCTTAATAAGCAGATGATGAATTTTGAGAGAACCGAGTCCTTCCCTCCAAGGCAACAGGTTCCCTTCTGGCCCACAGTGTGTCCAGAAATGTCATCTGGGAGCTAAGGCCTGGAATGGGGGCTTCAGGACCCTGCTTGGTGCCCTATTCTACTTTGGCTGAGCTGGTATCCAAGTTACAAGACAAAGTCTTCTTTGTGCTCCCCTCTCCTCTCCTTAAGCAGAGGGAAAGAGTCTTTCCTGGAGCTGCAAGTTATGCTGCCTGTGGTTGGGGGAGTAGTTAAGCAAGCACTCTGTTGGCCTGCTCCTAGCTGGTAGCTCACTAGGACATGTGTACCCCAAGTTCACTGTCTCTAAGCCCGAAACAGCACCAGGACTTGCAGTCCTTTTGGCCTAGACTACCTTTCGAGTTTATTTAGCATTCTAGATAGTGGGGCTGGCTGGAACTCAGTTTCCAAGCACTGGGATGAGTGATTTCCCTCTGCCTAGGGCTGGTCTAAATGCTCCCCCTATGGGCACCAGTTAAGTTCTGCCCTGTATTGCTTTTTACTGTAACAGGTGGTGCTGAGTTCCAAGGCAAAGCCCCACAATCACTGCACTTCCCTTCTGTCAAGCACACAGATTCTCTCTCAGTGCCACACTGTGCAGCTGAAAGATGGAGGAGGAATAGTCCAGGCGATTCAAGACTGTTTTTCCTGCCCAAGTACTATGATAACTCACATGCTTTTTGGTTCTTATAAAGGTGCATTCTGAGACAGGACCTTGCATTTTCACCAAGGCTGGAGTGCAGTGACACAATCTCAGCTCACTGTAACCCCTGCCTCCTGGCTCAAGTGATCCTCCCATCTCAATATCCCAAGTAGCTGGGACTACAGGCATGCACCACTGTGCCTGGCTGATTTTCGTATCTTTTGTATAGATGGGGTTTTGCCATGTTGCCCAGGCTGGTCTCAAACTCCTGGGCTCAAGTCATCCACCTGCCTCAACCTCTCAAAGTGGTGGGATTACAGGTGGGAGCCACCGTCCCTGGCATAAAGGTGCTTTCTTTTGTGGATAACTCCATTTGGTGTTCCTGCAAGGGGTGGGGGATGATCACTGGATGATTCTACTTGGCCCTCTTGCTTCACCTCCAAATCTCCTAGCACAAATATTGATAGCCATTCACTTGAATCATTGAAGTTAACATATTTTAAAATTATTTTCCCATTTTTTCTTTCTCATCCCATATTACCTTTCTAAAACACCAGTCTAATCATGTTCCTCTCTTCCTGATAAACAGCCATCAATGTTTCATATATGTCTACAAGAAGTCTGTGTTTGTAAGCCACTTGGCATTCCTCAGTCTCAGTATGTGAACTATGCAGTAAATACATATTTTCAAAAAAAAATCTTCTGCTTGTTTCTATGACAAATTAGCTTACTGTTGATATACTGAAGCAAGAACAGTTTATTTATGAGCTTATTTTTATCTCTTATTGAGCATTTAAGAAAAATCAAAACCTGAACTGAGAAAATCTTTCAAGTGCCTGGCTGCCTCAGAAATGAGGATACCATGAACAATTTGCAATAAAAACGGGAAGATCCTATGTGAAGATACAGGTTCCTAACATGTTACATGTGGTTAGAAAATGTTGCCTGGTAGCATAATTAATCAAAGCTAGAAATTTACCTAATAGAACCCAGAAGCACCAAACTCTAGCCATTTCCTTGCTGGTTTCCTATAAAAACACACCAGTGTAAATTTGCTTAACATCTATCCCTAATCTGTCTGTTCAGCCCTACCACCTCTTTTACAAATTATTATCAATCAGGGATTGGGATTGGTTTATTTGTCTTCAGGAAAAACAGAACCAGAAAGAAGAATTTTCTGGCCTAATTATGTGTTTTTTAAACAGGCACACCCACACATTCCTGTGGACTTGGCAAGCCTTTTGCCTACAAATCGTGATGCTCTGATATGCAGTAAAATTATTTTCACTCTGAAGCAATTTTAGATTGAGCCATTTATCACAGAATATCAAGTGCTGTCTTAAAAGATGAAATGAATTGTGCCTCAATTGCCTAGTTAATTTCCTAAAAATGAAGGGTTCTTATCTGTATCTAGCATGGGATTACTCATGCAAATACCCAGTCTTCCTCACTGGGTGACTCCAAGTCCCTTAAGGTTAGGATTCCTGCCACACTCAACACACACACACACACACACACACACACACAAACACACACCGCACATCACACATGGCATCTAGCCCAATGTTATGGACATAGTAAATACTCAGTATACCCAAGAAATTAATAATTCAAGCTCCCTACCTTGTCTTTTCCTTAGTATGTGCTAGATATTGTATAAAATTCCAACCCCAGTTAATTTTATCTTTCTGGTAATAGCTTGTTAGATTTGTGCAATTGTAGAGCCCACAGGCAGCTTCAAGTTTCACTGGATGCATTTCTTTGTTCCCCAGATGAGAACATTGAGGTTATATGGAATTAATAACAGAGTTGTCTAAAGTCATGCAACTAGGGAGTAGCAAATCTGGAGCTAGTCTCAGTCCTGAGTTCCAGTGCTCTCTGAATCACATGGAACTGCCTCCTATTACAGCAATCTAATTGAATGGTTAAAATGCAACCCTATGAACCTTGTTATATCTGTTTATTTTGCAGGATACATCCTTTTTGCCTTTAAATGGAAAAATATGAATATTTGTCCAAGACAAACATGGAATAATCTGAATATCCCCAAAGAAGGCCATTGATTAAAAGACACCAACAACTTTTGGCATTATCACAATAAATTGATAATTGATCAGTGCAATGATTTCTTAAGAGAATTTATTATCATGCACATAATTTGAATTAAGTGCAAAGATAGGAGTAAATAAAAAATAATATATTGGCTTCATATAGTCCTTCACAAACCTTGATTGAGAATCAACTCTGCCAGACTATGTGTGCAACAGAGATATAGAAACAGGTTTTCATCTTCATATAGGTAAAGTGAGATTTGGTTGTTCATACTCTGTGAAGCACATAGGGACATTCATCACAGCCCACTAAAGAAAGACTGATTTTTGTATTGCCACACCCTAAATGCATAATAGCAACTGAACATTAAAAATGTCATTGTTTAAGTAACTGATAAGTTCCTCCTACTCCCCAAAGCGTTTAACTGAGAAGATAGGATATAAAAAGTTTCCAACTATAGTTAAAATAATTATAAAAATCAAAGCTCAGTCTCCAGAGTCCTTTAAGCTGGATATCACAGGCAGAGCACACAGTCCTCTGATGAGCTATCATGTGATCTTTGTGTGGCTAAGCTTTAAGAAGAATGACAGAGTTCACGAGCTAGGAAAGTTTGCTGTGAAATTCCTCAGCAAAGGGAGAGAGGAATCTCAACGGGAACAATGAAGTCTCTAGGGAAACCAAGGAAATAATTTTCACTCCCAGATGTTTCTTCTCTTGGAAACCCCTACGAACCTGAAGAGGGAGTTGTGGAAGAGCTGGTGATAGCAACAACCAGGTACAATTAATGCACTGCACGTGTTAAAAATCTACCATGCCCTACTTACGTATTGATTCAAAATCAATATAATTGATTAAGTTAGTTCTCTGACCGAGTAAATTCAAGGCAATCAAAATAGCAAATGCAGATAGCTACACAAATGTGATCATTCTTATTTAAATAAGCTACACTGGAAAATAAAAATAGCAGCAACTATAAAAATGAAAATAATGATAGGTAATATCTGCTGACACTTAATGTGTCGCAGTTGCTCCCTCTGGATTACATGTTGCATCTAATCCTTACGAAAACCCCTCAGAAATATATGTTCTGTCAAAACTCATGCTGCTACCTTCTTCTGTTTGAATAAGCACTCTAAAGTATTCTGTTGGCAATTTTTTCCAAGGCATTAAGCATATTCTGCCTTGATTTCTGAGTTATGTGCTTGCTTATCTCTTTTTTCTGATTATAAACACCTTGAGAGCAGGAATCATAACAGCAAAATAACAGCACTTGCTATTTAAGTGAGAATCAATAAATATTTACTGGGTTGAACTGAATTAATTTGCATTGAAATGTGGATTGTAAATGTTCAAGAAAAGTCCAAGTTACATGGGAGTTAATTAGCAAGTCACTGCTCAAACTCCAGGTGTTCATATCAATTACCAGGACATGCATATGGTTGTAAATTTAAGCCAATTTGCTCTTTCTACATTTCTATTCTACCATAATTTGAAAGTTTGTCAATATTATCAATATTGATATCCTGCTGAAGGGTAGGATGACAGGAAATCTGAGGCCATCAGGGTATAAAATGAAGTGCAGACCCCAAAGCATGTACTTCCAAGTAGCCAGATATTGCTATGCAAGGTTATAGATGCAGTAATGAATGCAAATATCACAGGTCATGGGGAAAATTTATCATATTGAATTCATTAAAATGTTACTCTAATGAGCATTTTTGATGTTCTCATTCTTATTATTACTTTTATTTTGTAGGTTTTGTCCTGGATCATAGCTTTTAATGGCTTTGTGTCATAAAATACAGTTTGCTTTGGACTTCATTGAAAAAGTGGATAATTAATTTGTTGGCAGAGATATATACACAAGGAATAAAAGTAACTTTCTCAGGAACTTAACTAAAGCATACTGTTTCACAATGCTAAACATGTTGTACCCACAAGTCCTTCTAGTCATTTTGTGTCACATACTGCAACAATCTTCTGAAAAGATATTTACTACTACAGTTTTCTTATATAGTTTTAGATAAAGAGAACTGCACAGGAAACTTTGATATTGTTGTCCTGAAGTCAATAATTTTATTATTTTTGGAGCTACTGCTGGAATTATGAACTTTTATTTTGTACATAACTACAGGTCATAGTGTAGTTTACAGTAGTGTATAACTTCTTGTACCTACTTATATGTTTTCATTTTCTGTTACCAACTATTTCTAATTTGGAAGAAAAATTGTTCAGAAAATTACTACTAAACTGAAAAATCTTTTTATACTTTAGGATTTGTATCCCAAAATATCAGTAGCTTTCAAAAGTGTTAACTATGACCCATGATAAGTGGTAATTTTACAGCATGGCCCACACAAAAACAAACATGTATAAAACATGAATCAAAAGCTTTCTTAAGTAGTACCTATCCTTGCTATGTAAAACTAGTTTTGACATTTTTTGTTAAATACTATTTTATTTCATGTTTTAAAAATGCTTATCATAACACCAAATTAATTTCACAATCGTTAATGATCACAGCCTTTAAATTTTTTAATGTCATGAACCTTAGAACAATGATGATATTGGCTGGGCACAGGGGCTCATATCTGTAATCTCAGCACTTTGGGAGGCCAAGACGGGTGGATCACAAGGTCAGGAATTCAAGACCAGCCTGGCCAACATGATGAAACCCTGTCTTTACTAAAAATACAAAACTTAGCCAGGCATAATGGCAGGCACCTGTAGTCCCAGCTCCTTGGGAGGCCGAGGCAGGAGAATTGCTTGAACTCAGGAGGTGGAGGTTGCAGTGAGCCGAGATCACTCCACTGTACTCTAGCCTGGGCAACAGAGCAAGACTCTGTCTCAAAAAAAAAAGATGATATAAATTAGAAATGAGCTATTCTTAAATATATTCTTTTCTCTAGAAATTCCTTACAGATTCCCAAAATCTATCAGTTTTCACCTCAGTTAAATGATTAGATTTGTAGTTATAGACATGAATACTTTGCCTATAATGGTGATATAAGTACTTCATCTTTTGGGTGTGTGATATATTAGTTTTGATTCAGAGCTGTAGACTCAGGCAACTATTAGGTATGGGCACAAATATTGATATTCCACCCCCCACCCCAAGAGATGAGAGTCTTGAGAAAAACAGTAAAGTAAGAGATAGAACTAAAAAGGAAGACTATGAGATACAGTTGAAAAAAGATAAAAGTAATAACTAATCTCTCCTTTCCCAGACCCAGAAAATGAGATTATCTAGCCAGGTCAGTACCTATCTTGACAGAGAAAAGTGAAATTCCTTCCCAGACATCTGCTTGCAGTTTCAAAGTAGAAATTAACAAACAACAAAATCACTGACAGCAACTATAAAGGAGAAATGCTTCTCTTCATTTTCTTAGAATTTTTAATCTATAAATTCAGAGGACAATAAATCATTTAAACTATTTAATAATTGTCCCTATGTTGCTGACATTATGCAAAGAAAGATTAATTATAATATTTTTGAATTACATTTTTAATAATATATGTACAACTTATAATAAATATTTTGTTAATGAATGCATAAAAATCTTCTAAAGATTTACAAGAAATGTTTAATATGAACTAGTCTTATAAAGTAAGGTTATATTTGAAAATACATAAAGTCCAGTTTCTCTAACGTATTTTGTTAGTTCATTCATATTCACCATCTGCAATTATTAAATTATTCAAACAATTTCTTTATTGCTTCTTTATGTCTTATTGCTTCTAATTCATTCAATGCCCAATCACCAGATGAGACAGTAAGTATTCTGGAAAACCAATATTTATTTTATTATTATTATACCTCATATATCCAGTGCTTTCTAATTTACATCCAAGGCCTAAAATTAGAAATAAAGGTTTCCCTAACCTGGATCTAGCCAATCTATCTCACTTAATTCCTTACTCTACTGTGTGTTCAACACTGTGGACAAATAAATCCAATCATAATCCCAAAAGACACACCCCCAAACGCCGTAAATTCAAATGTTGAACTCACAACAGATCAAAATCCTGACAGTATAGTTCGGCAAAAAGTAATTTTAAAATTATTTAAAAGATATTTATTTACATTTTTGAAAGGAGATTTATTTGAGAAACATTCAAAACACAGCAGAACACTCCATAAGCTGCTTTACCCAATAACATACGCAATAATAACACAGATTTCACGTATGAACATTCAGGTATACTAATGATAGTCATACTGATACAACAGTTATGAGCAGATGAACTGTATTCATAAAAAATAGGTCAAAAACTAAATGCATGAATATCTATCACTATGGTTGGTAATAGTGTGTTTTAAGACTGCTGTCATCTGAATTACAATGAGGGAAGGACAACTAAGTCTTTGGACATGTTGGATCAAAAACCAGGATGGGTCACCCCTGCACCAACCAACCAAAGAGCCAAGATCTCAAGAAATTTTATCTTTCACAAATGCGATGTACAAAAAGTCTTTTCGTTTACTAAGGAAATTCCAATGTTTTTATGTACATCCACCAATGCTTACACACAAAGTCAACGTTGCGATAATGCACTTTCATGGAATCACATTTGCAAAAAATGCATAAAACAAATTAGAACCTTCTAGAAGTCTCTATACAATTTACACCTCCAGTATTGGAAATGATGCAATGATAAAATACATATCATAGACAGTTGCAAAACAAAAAAACTGCTGACAATGTAAAATACTGGGAAAAAAACTGAAAAAGAAAGGAAAAAAAACCCAGAAAAATAAAAAGGAAATTTAACATTTGAAAATGTGTGTTACAAGGATAGATGATGGGCAATTGCACAGAGATCGTGTTCATAACAGCTGGCTGACTTTCACGGCATTAACAATATTTTGTGCCCTAGCATCACAATGAGTAGCTGATTTGTTTTCTTTCAGGACACGGCTTTTCTCAGAGAATATGTTCACCTTCACTTTCTAGTTGGTGCTGCTCTTTTTGAGATTCTTCTATGATGTGATATCCATAGACATGAACATTTTCTATATTTTCCTATCATCTGTGCCAGGTTTTTGTGTTGTTTTGCATACATAGGAATCTATTCCACAAACACTCATATACAGACCATAATTTGGCACAAACAATACTGGTGATCAAACAGCAACACCATTGCTTAAGTGTCTTCTTATCCTACCATGCACATAATTATTTATGAATCCATCAGCAACTTCACTAACTTCCTCAGGCAAATGCAGCTTCAATTCATTACCTCCTGGAATGTCATCAGCCGGAAGGAAATGCCAACACAGGCAATGATGCATTTTTAAACTGAAGTTCTCATTGTTGCTGTAACGTGGCCAATCCTCTCATCTAAATTTTCTGCCAAATGCATTGGCTGAATGGAAAAAACAAACTTTATTGGTAACACCTTGAAATTCACTTTTAAAGACTTGATTGCACCTAGCTCTAAATCTGACTTATAGTTTGGGGATTCAATTTAAATTCATTTTCTTCTGCAAAAAGACAGTAACAAGGTAATTATTCTGCCTAACAATGCAACTATCTTATGATTATGATTTTCATTATTTTAGACATCAGCAATTTTAGACTTTAGGGATTTTGATCTTTAGGGAATTTGATCTTTTGGGATCTTATAGTATTCAGGATTCTGTATTTCAGGATTATGACCCAAACCTGAACAAATCTGTCCCTTTGAATACAGACGTATCTGCCTTTCTGACTTTAGCAATTTTCAAGCCCCTTTCAAGAAAGGTTTCTCATTGTTTCAGCACCCAGCCAAATCTCACCCTTTACTTACGGAGCAATTCAAGTCTTACCCAAACTCTCCCCAGATCTTTCTATCCTACCAGTAAAAATGAGTTTCATATATCTGCATAACATATCATTCTATAACTTAGTGACTTTAAAAAAAACTTTAAATCACACTTATTAGTATTTCCCTTTGTTTCTTGTATTAGGAACATGGAAGAGGGTCATCTGAGAAGTTCTGGCTCAATATCTCTTGAGGCTACAGTCAGATGTGGGTCAGGACATAGTCATCTGAAGACTCAACTGTGTGTGAAAGATCTGCTCACTCAAATGAATGGCAAATACAGGTTTTTGGTGGGAGATCTCAGTTACCCTCCTTGTGGAGGGCTTCCATAGGGCTGCTTGATTTTCCTTAAAACATGGAGTCTAGTTTCTCCCACAGTGATCAATCCAAAAAACCAAGGTGGAAGCTGCATTGCCTTTTCGGTCCCAACCTCAGATATCACACAGCATCACTTCCACAGTATTCTACTGGTCACATGGATCAGTCCTAATTAATGTATATGAGCTCTACCCAAGGGCTGTTGGGAGGCCCCTGGGAGGCTGGATACCACAGCATTAATTGTAATAAATAGCCTCTTTAGGGCCTGCTTCTACCCACTATTTGAAATACCTGGAGTCCCTCAAAGTTTCCCTTTATTATTTCTAAACGTATTTCATATGGAGTCAAGCAAAGTTCTCTTAGATACCATGCGATCATTGCCATTTATTTTCTCTCTTTTTGCTTCAGGCTTATAAAATCCCACGAAGGCCCCTTTCTTCAATATCTGGCACAAATCCTGATCATTGTGACTGAGTATGCACTATGCACGTGCTCTGCTGGGCCAAATCCTTTCTGCTCTGCCAAACAGGATGTGGTGCCCAAAGGTGCAGACCTTGGGAGGCCTCCCATGTGCTTGATGCCATCAAGTGCCAGGCATGCTCTGTTATCTGTTCTCTGCACACGTAGGGGAGAATGAATCCCAGGAAGTCAGCCAGTGTGGCACAGTACATTATGTGGTTATGAAGCTCCCAGTGATTTCAGACCTTTTAATAAAACATCCTTTCATGTGTTACCTCAGTTTTCTTAGCACTTGACCTGAGTCCTTCCAGACTGAAGGATGAGCGGAGGGATAGGTATTATCTTATACTAAAAAGAGCTCTTCACTTCCAATACCTATCATATTATTGGGCATATCTCTGTGCCAGATTTATTTCTCCCTTGTTAGTTCTCTATCCTAGTTATTCCCCAAGACATTTGCTTTCTCATACAAATCTGTCTCTACAAGTCCCAAAGTGCATTTAACTCAGGTTCAGTTGGGACTCCAACTACACTCCTCCTGCTGATATCCTTAAAAGGTCTCTAGTCCCAGAAATGGAAAATCTTTTTATTGGAATAAACTGAATCTTTTCCTAGGTTTGACTGTGAAGGATGCTGTTACCTACACAATAAATAGCTAAGAGTCACCTGTGTAGACTTTCCGGAAGCTCTGATGACAGAAGTAGCGTAATCAATGTTGATTTAATGTCTCTTGTGAAAAGTTAATTTGGAATAGCTTCATCCATTCCCTCACGGTATCACTTAGGGAGGCAGAGACATAATTTGTAGGTTTTGGAAAAAAACAGGCTGAAACTAAAAGATCAGTTTGTCCACATAGCAACAAAATACACTTGGCAAGTTACTTAGTCTGACTTTCCCCATCTGATGTCATATGGTTATCATAAGAATTACCTAAGACTGTTCAAGACTGTGTTTTAAAATAAATGATAGAAACATTCACTTTTATTATTGTCATCCTAATAGTTATTGATACTGTCCTTTAACAAGGCTTCTCATCATTCTGTAAAATTCCCTTTTGTAACTTAGGGACTAACAGTGGACTGAGGTCCAGCCTGTAGCTGATTTTCCATGCCATAACATCAACAGTACCCTCTGTCCCCAGAGTCAAATTTTAATTTTGGATATTCAAGACTCAAGCAAGTGGAAGAGTGAATCTCAACTTACTTCCAGGTGTTATTATGGAACCTGGAATAGACAAAACTCCATTGTCGGTATCAAATTTGAAATCAATTTGAAAGGCAAGTTTCTGGAGTTTCTGACTACGTTTGCTGCTCTGCATCTTCCTTCTTGGTGGCCGTCTTCCTCCCCCTGAGTTTCCTCAGGATTCATCAATCAAAATCTCCCTGGAACTATGCTTCTCAAAGTGCAGTCCCCACAGCACTTACCACTTCAAGAAGGGAAGCGTGATAGTTGAAATTAAGATTCCTAGGCCCTACCCCCAAATCTGTCTCTCTTTCTCTCTCTCTCAATCTCTCTCTCTTTCTCTCTCTCTCCATATTTATATATATATATATATATATATATATATATATATATATATAACACACATAAACATATGTGTGGGTTTTCTTCCCCTCAACACACTTCTAAGGTGATCAATGTGCAGAGAGCTTGGATCCAAACTTTAAGTAGCACCACCGTACTGCACAAAAAGTTTGGGATCCATGGAATCAAACCATCATTAATTAAGCCTCATCTTTAAAAGACCAGAAAAGTGGCCAGGCGCAGTGGCTCATGCCTGTAATCCCAGCACTTTGGGAAGCCAAGGAGGACAGATCATGAGGTCCGGAGATCAAGACCACCCTGGCCAACGTGGTGAAACCCCATCTCTACTAAAAGTACAAAAAAAAAAAAAAATTAGCTGGGCATGGTGGCGCACGCCTGTAATTCCATCTACTTTGGGGAGGCTAAGGCAGGAGAATCGCTCGAACCTAGGAGGGAGAGGTTGCAGTGAGCCAAGATCACACCACTACACTCCAGTCTGGCAACAGAATGAGACTCTGTCTGACAACAAACAAACAAAAATAAACAGAAAAGCTAGGCTTGACATGGCTTACTGAGCAAAAACTGGACTTTTAAAATTTGGCTTTTGCTGTGGTCATGTGCCACAAGAAAAAATGCTATTAATGAAAAAGTAATAAAATGGTTGCTTGTTCGAATTCACAGTTCTATATGTTTATTACACACAATATTAGGGAAGAACTTAATTATCAGCCACTAGTTTGGGTCACCTCAAATGTACTTCCAGGACAGTGCCTGGCAGTGTTGGATAATTCGGTAGCTGTTCCAATGATTAGTGCTTCCCCCTCTTGGGTTTTGCCCATCTTTATGCTATAAATAACTTTCTGTTTCTCCTCCTCTATCAATATGTATTAAGTATGGGAATCATACTTTCTTTCCTATTATCCTAGCCACCATTAAAATATTTTGCTATAACAATCATTTGCTTAGAGTGAACCTCATCTCACCCACTATTTCTGTCTATAAAAAAGCTTTATTTCCACAATTACAAGCACAAATTTCCTACAGTCTGATACATCTTTAAAAATGTAATCCAGGCTGGGCGCGGTGGCTCAAGCCTGTAATCCCAGCACTTTGGGAGGCCGAGGCGGGTGGATCACGAGGTCAAGAGATCGAGACCATCCTGGTCAACAAGGTGAAACCCCGTCTCTACTAAAAATACAAAACATTAGCTGGGCATGGTGGCACATGCCTGTAATCCCAGCTACTCAGGAGGTTGAGGCAGGAGAATTGCCTGAACCTGGGAGGCGGAGGTTGCAGTGAGCCGAGATCGCGCCATTGCACTCCAGCCTGGGTAACAAGAGTGAAACTCCGTCTTAAAAAAAAAAAAAATGCAATCCATATGGTCTTGCATGGCTTTTTCCTTGGTTTAAAACACCTGTGTTCACATCACAAACCATTCCCCCACAATTGTAAGACATTCTTTGCCTTGATAGAGTAGATGTTATTCCCTATGGATCCTATAGGCTTCAATCAACACACTTTTCTATTTTCCATTCCTACCTCCTTTTACATAATGCCTTGGTGGAAAGTTCAAGCTAAGGTTAAAACATTCCTTGCCTAATGCTGGCAGGGACCCTCTGGTCTCCAGAGAAGACCACTGCTTTTCCCTTGGAAACTAAACAGCCTTTTCTATTAGCTGCAACTATATTTCTAGCTCAGTTTTCTATGGCTATGCCAAGGCTTGGGGATATATGAATAATCTCTGGCAGTACACAGTATTTTCTCCATGCTCATGCTATTATCTATTTAATACAAGGCAGTTCTAATCTTTGGGTAGCAATTAGTACAAGCTATAAATACATGCTATACTAGAATTGCTAAGTACCCAGAGAAACCCAAGGAATATAATTTTTGTTTCACAAAGCACACCAGCCTGAGAAATAAGAAAAATCACAATGGCAGTATATTATTTCTCTACATTGGCTCAGTCTCATGACTGTAGAATTTGCAGACTTCCTTTTCTTTGGTGCCGGTAAGAAGAAACTTCTGAGCTCCCACATTGCCTCTGCCAGCCCCTCCTGTCCTGCTTTGGCTCTGACACACTGTGGCACCCAGAGGGCTTCTGTCTGTGAAACCCCTTCTGGGACCCTTTCCATAGGCACAGAGGTAGTGCCATTTCACACTTACACCCTCTGCAGTCCAAGGTACTCTGCATGCCCCAATTACCCAGGCAAGCCCCTTTCCTCATGACAGAGTTACACGCTGCGAGCACAAAGTAGAGCGGCTCTGTGGTCAGCATATCATCTCCCAGAAACTTTGGTAATACTTGTCTTTTCTAGAAAACTTCATTTCATTTTTCCCAAAGCAGCCTTCTCCACATTCCTGTTTGTGCAGGCCAAGCAGTCCATCTAAGTGGAGCATCAAGCTGCGTTCACTCCTTTTCTAACACTACGACTTCACTAACACAAGAAACCTTTTTAGGAAGAGTTTATTCCCAGGATGCTTTGAGGTGTCCTGTGCAAATGTATTCTCAGCACGTCTACTTTATCAGTGTCAGAGGTATACGCACGTCCAGCGTTTAAGGTGAACAGAGATTTTATCTTCTGCTCAGCTCTCTCCTTCCTCCACCTCTGCCCTTGCTATCTTCAACAGTTGGTTGAAGGTAGTCTTGAGTAGGTTACTAATATTTTTTTTATGAGACTTTAAGATGCTCCAGCCTGGTGTATGAGTTATCTATGCTGCATCACAAATTACCCCAAAATGCCATAACTACAAACAACAGGCATTTGTTATCTCACAGGCTCCGTGAGTCAGGCACCTGGGAGCAGCTTAGCTAGCTGGGTCTGTCTCAGAGCCTCTCATAAGGCTGCAATCAAGGTGTTGGCCAGGGACGCAGTTATCTCCAAAGTCAATTCAGATACCTTTTTAAAAAACATTTTCAATGTTATGCCAAATTAGATATTGATTACAAATATCATAAAATTAATGCATCAAGCAGACTTTTCTACTTCCTAATTCATGTCAAATTTAATAGTCTTTTCACTAATTCTTTGCACTGAGAAAGAGTATTTTCATTTTCCCCTTATTCTTAACACTAACAAAAGACATTTCGTAATCTTCAGCTTCTTTGGTACCAAGGAGCTCTTCTTTATTTACTTCCTTTTCTCAGCAGCTTTAATTTGAATAAATGTTTTTAGGATATTTTTTCGAATTGCTTCCAACTTCACACTCAGGTCATTGCTGACTCTAGACTGAAGACATCAGTTCCTCCTCAATTGAGTCTCCCTGTAAGAGTTGCTCACAACATGGTAGCGGCTTCCTTCGGAGTAAGGGCTCAAAAACACCGAGACAGAGGAAGAGAGAGAGACTCATACAGAGACACAGACAGAGAGACACACAGAGAGAAAGACAGAAAGAGGGAAAGAGATGCTCAGAATTCCTATGCCTGGTGACATAGATTTTGTGTCTGTGATTTTTTTCCATTGTAATTTGATAATATTTCAGGATAGTCACTTTATAGTGTTTATTAGGAAATTCTAATGAGTATTGGGCTAAAGGAGAACTCTTTAGAAATGGCATGTGATAATTATGTGAATATTAATTCATTGAATTCATTGCCATTACAATGAAGAGCAAAATAACAAATATATCCAAAGTAATTGGCTATTTAAAATCATGTTTGCAAAGCAGCCTGTGGTTAAACTGCCGGTTAACTTGGCAGTGGCAAAATAAGACAATTTTATACTGAAATGTCTTTTATAAAAGGTCTCTGCTGAAGCCAAGGACTTTCCTGGAAATGATTTGTAAAAGGCTTTGCATAAAGACATACTGCAAATAAGGCCACCAACTTCATATTTCTATACTCATTCTTAATTGTTGTAAGCTGAATAACACCTGCCACCCAACCCCAGAGATGTCATATTGTAAACCTTGGGATCTGTGGCCTTATATGGAATATGGACAATGAATAGATGGCCTTACATGGCAAAAGAGACTGCAGACATAAGCAAATTAAAGGTCTTGAGATAGGGAGATTATTTTGGATTATCTGAATGGGCTCAGTGTAATCATGAGGGAGGTGTGGCCGGGCATGGGGGCTCATGCCTGTAATCCCAGCACTTTGGGAGGCTAAGGTGGGCAGATCACAAGGTCAGGAGTTCAAGACCAGCCTAATCAACATGGTAAAACCCTGTCTCTACTAAAAATACAAAAATTAGCTGGGTGTGGTGGTAGTGAACCTGTAATCCCAGCTACTTAGGAGACAGGCAGGAGAATTGCCTGAACCTGGGAGGTGGAGGTTGCAGTGAGTCAAAATTGCATCACTGCACTCCAGCCTAGACAACAGGGCAAGACTCCGTCTCGAAGAGAGAGGGAGGGAGGGAGAGAGAGAGAGAGAGAGAGGTGTCTCACAGTGAGAAACACAACCAGGTGGTGATATAGGCAGAGGGACAGAAAGAAAGAGATTTGGAGATGACGCACTGTTGACACTGAAGATGGAGGAAAGAGGCCACGGCTAGGAAATACTAGGGCCTCCAGAAGCTAGAGAAGACAAGGAGATGGATTCACCCCTAGATCTTCTAGAAGGAACCAGCCATGCTGACACCCTGACTTTAGTCCAGTGAAACTGATTTTGAACTTCTGGCCTCCAAAATGGTAAGAGACTAAATTCATGTTGTTTTAAGCCCCTAGGTAATTTGTGGTAATTCATTACAGCAGTAATATGAAACTAAAATAGTTATAAAAGAAATAGGGATGAGTCTGTCAGCATTTTTAGAAGTATTCCATGATAGGTTAAAGGTCTTGAAGCTTTTCTAACAAGCATGTAGCCAACCCAGTTCTCCAAATACAGAGAGAGGCACCACTTCCACATGATGAAAGAGCTGGACTAAGAGCAGGTTCCTTCCCAAGAAGACCTCTCCCTCCTCCAGGTGGAAGTGGGGCTGGGAGCAGAGCCTGAGCATCAGCTGGGGTACAGATCCTCTACCAAGGGACAGAGAGGGGACAAGCCCTGGCAGCAGCTAGTCCCTGGGATCCCCAGTGGGCAGAGCCTGGGGACTGTAAGCATCACCATTTCCATAGCAACCCATGGGTTTTTTTTTTTTTTTTTTTTTTTTTTTGGTGGTGGTGGTAGGGGGAAGATTATACTGTGGCTCTATTCCTGCAGAAAATTAGGATTATTCACCCATTTCTACAAATAAGTATAAATTAAGAAATATGAAACATATCCACATCTCCCATGGCCCAAGTTATGCACTCCAATCCTTCCCTGAACTTTTCATTACATGCTGAATTGACCATGAAATGAAATTTCAAACAAGGTTCTAAGAGCTCATGTTGGTTACTTAGAAGACAAAAGTACTTATTTTACAAAATATGTATACCTCTTCCACAACTATTCCACGTAATTTCAAAATCAAAACTAATTTATGAGACAAACTTTAACATATTTCTAATGACTGTGGTTTTAATTATTTTATTTAGAAGACATTTTACTGCAGCATTTACAGAACCACTTGTGCATGGGAGATGAATAGTTGGCAGACCTCCTTCTTACAAAAAAGAAGTCTCCAAGGGGACTTTGTAAAAATCCCCAAAATGAAAGTGTATTATAGTACATTAGAGGAGTGCCACTAACTGCTGGGGAGTGATGTTGGTAGGCAGAGGGCATTTTCAGCTCATCACTGGGTTTCAATGGTTTGGCTTGGGAGGCTTAATTTAGCAAAAGACTCAGAACTCTATAGGCAAAAAAAAAGTCAAGAAGCTAAGAGTAGTGATGTGTACATTGCCTCCAGGTGCCTACCCCTTCTTCCAGCTGACCCCAAAGAGAGGCTCACTGGCAGAAAGTGCTGCTGTGCCTATTCCATGGCAGGGAAGGCACTCCGAGTGAACACTCCCAGCATGAACACCACTACGTAAACTGAAAAAGACTTCTGTGATTTAATGCTCAACAAGAATCTGGCAGAGTCTTGTCCTGAATCCCACAGCACTCTATTTCTTAGTCTGCAAGGGTAAGGAGAAGCCCCTGGTGACTCCACAACCTCCCATAATCAACCATATTAAGCTCAAGTCTCTGCCAATGGCACCTACCTTCAGAAGGACCTGTCCCTATATAAGCGTCCTCATGAGGCTGGACTCAGGGGGCCATAATTCCTGTCCACCAAGGGTTTTCCACATTTTCTCTGGTCCTCAATGTCTCCTCACTGGACATCCATGACAGCCTCCTCACCTGGAGGACCCACAAGCTAAACCTCTTTGAGCATTACTGTCAACACTGCCTGCAACTCTGAAGGAATGCCATGCCCAGTTCTGTTCTTTAACCAGCCCACTGCAGGGCAGATGTGCTGCCTTTCAGCGGGTATGTTCACAAACTCCCCCTGCATCTGGAGAGCATTCACGTGGTAGACCTAATAGTGATACAGCCTTTTTTTTCCCGCCAGGTTCAAGGACCTCTGAAGACACATAGCTCTAGCCTCTGCAGACACAGCTGGAAAGGGGTCTCAGGCCCTCTGTCACTTCAGTTCTTCAAACCCTAGAGAGCTTCAAACATGCAAAAGAACCACAGCCCAATGAGATAACCATGGGAGAGCCCCATGTTGCCTGTGAGTCCCAGCACCTGAGCCTAGGGAGCCCAGGGATACATGAAACAACTATATTGATTAAAACAGTTTAGACTTGCAAAACCATCAAGACAAAGAAGATACTCTTACAGGTTTTTCCCATGTAGTTTGAGTAGAATGTCATACAGTTTTCATGGAGCCTCCAGATAACTTTAATTGAATGGAATACTATCTTACCTCCTGGTCCATGGCCACATCTAAAACTTAAATGACATATTAACAGAGTGGATTGATGCTACCTCCCTCAAGTCCCTTGTTTGGGCCACTCACTCAAGCCAAGTACTGAGACGTATATTCAAGACCACGAACATTGAATTTCTGCCTTGCAGTATTGGCTTAGAGATTTACATGCTTGTGGACAAGTGACTAACAGTTCTGAATGTCAGAACACCAAACAATCAAGGATGTACAGTGTTCTTTGGTTTGCATTAAGTGACTACCTTAAGTGCTCAATTTATCTTGTCGCTCACAGGTTCTTCTGAAAGGAAAGAGATTTATTATATATTTACTCAAACACAAAATATTTGAGTAATTGGAATCCCTGTCTGTCTCACCCTGACTTTATGCTACTCTGATCCAATCTAGGACACACGAGATGAAACTGTTCGCCCCAACATCAGAGTGGAGACCATCCTATCTCCTCACTGGTGGAGGTACACACTGGGCCTGCCTCTTCAAGATCTTGGTCATGGGCAACTGCTTTATGAGAAAGTAAGAGTTACGGGTCATTAGAGCTGCCTTTGAGACATGAAAGTCAGATACTCTTTCATACTGGCACAATCTTATCACTTCAGCCTTGAGTACCGAGGCAAGGGCAGGTATACTGAGTCCCCTGCCAGGTAAGATGGGAATCATTTTTAAATATTTCTACTCTCAAACCATTTATGGGTCAGACTGCATAAACCATCATGGAAAAGCAAAGTTTCACAAGAGACAAAACAGAGTGGAAGAGGTTGCCCTACAGCCCCCGTTTTCTCAATATAATATCCATGGAATAGTGTGGCTTCTTGCCGTCCTGGCCAAGGATAGAGGTGAAAGCACAATGGCTAATAAAACCTTGCTGCCACTGCTTATTCCCGGGTGATATGGTTAAGCTATGTCCCCACCCAAGTCTCACCTTGAATTGTAGCTCCCATGATTCCATGTGTTGTGGGAGGGACCTGGTGAGAGGTAAGTGAATCACGGAGGTAGGTCTTTCACGTGCTGTTCTTGTGATAGTGAATAAGTCTCACCAGATCTGATGGTTTTATCATGGGGAGTATCCCTGCACAAGCTCTCTCTTGCCTGCTGCCATGATTTTCACCTTCCACTATGACTGTGAGGCCTCCCTAGCCATGTGGAACTGTAAGTCCATTAAGCCTCTTTTTTTTTTCTTTATAAATTACCGTCTCAGGCATGTCTTTATTAGCAGTATGAGAATAGACTAACACCACAGGATTTGTGCCGAGGATGTGCCTCTCCTCCATGACTTGCTGTCTTCTGGGTGGTGGTGGGCTACTCACCAACATGTTGGCCCTCATCCCACACCTTGCCTCCTTCTGATCTAGCCACCACTGCACTGTTCACCAAGGAAGTTGTCTTCTGTATTCCATCCAGACACCTGGGCTACGACTATGACTCCCAGTTTAAAAAACTGCTATAAAAAGCATCGTTTGAATTATTTGGCTTTTGTATTCTTCTGTCTGTTTATCTTTAGATACAAACCTACGACCAGATGCAGAAAGTTAACCCAAACATGTCGCAGAAAGAGACTCCATTCAAATTAATGCCATGGTCAGAAAAAAAAATGTGAGCTATGTGGCTAGAAAAGCAATTATTGCAAAACTGGCTACATCATTTATGAGTCCAGTATAAACTAACAATGTGGAGGCCCTAGGTCAAACACTGTAAGAATGTCAAGATGGTGAGAGCAGAGCATTAAACCAAACCTGGGGCCCTTCCAAGCACAGGGCCCTATGCAACTACATAGGCTGCACACGTGGAAAGCCAGCCCTGACTATGGGAAATCATTTTCCACTTCCCAAATTACCAGTTTTCACCAAGAATCCACCAGAACATGAGAGGTCTTTCTTCTCAACAATCCACAGAAGCCTCAGCACACTCCAACTGGAGAAGAGAGCCTACAGATGATGGGACCAATGTCTGCTATTCCTCTGAGCCTGACCCAGTGCTGCTATACCTGGGCTGTTACATTTTTTAAAAGATCCTGATCTAGGAAAAAGTCCTAGACACCTCCCTTCTATTCTCAGCTTGCCTGTTCTTGTTCTAGTCTTTGTAGTTTCTGTTTGTCTGGCTCCATAACTCAGCTTTGATATCTTGATTCTGGTCCCTGGAGCTTGGTAATCATCCAAATGCTCCCTTCTGACTTCTCAAACTCTAGTTGCAGCTCTGGCTGGTTTCAGCTTTGCTGACTCCTCAGGTTTTCATATCTCTCATCTCACATGACACACTCTCTTTCTGTTTCCTTACTAGTTCATTATAATCCCACTGGCCAGACTAGCCTAATTTCGCATATTACACAGGAAAGGGAAAAACTATAATCAGAAGGTAGCATACATAACCATGACCTAGTAGTTACTTTCTTAAAAAATAGTCAATAAAAGACCCTTACATGAATCAGGGAATAGGTTGATATTCCCTGAACTCTCTTCTCCTTCTATGATCATTTTCCTAAGGGTCACATACTTTCTATAAATTAATGACCTCCATCTCTAACTTCATCCCAAATTTCCAACCCTTACATGGGTTCCTAGCGACTATTTTTAGAGAAAGTAACTGCTAGGTCGTGGTTACAGATGCTATCTTCTGATTGTAATTTCTTTCTTTACCTGCCTGTTAACCTCCTTCTTGAAATGTTGCCTTTTAACTTTAACACTGTACTCTCCTATTCTCCCTCAAACCCCATTGAAGTGCCTTCCCTTTTTTGTTTTCTAATTAGACCTCCTGCTTCTATTTTGCTTCCCCCATCTCTTGCACCACAGCTACCATGTTCTTACTTTACTTTGCGATATGTGTTGACATAGCACAATGTGCATTCCTGAGCTCTCTTCCCTTTTGTATGACCTTTTCCCTAAGTATCACCACATACTTTCTACAAACTAATGACCTCCATCTCTGACTTCATCTCAAATTTCAGGCTTTTGTATTTTACTGCTTTCCTGTATTCATGTATTTTGCTTATCAAACTGGCACATACCAATGTCCTCCTTGATTCTAAAAAGACTGCTATTCCCTCAGTCTTTCCTATCTTGGTAAGAGTAAATGTCAAATATATTAGCTTTTGATTCAAAAAATGTATTCACTTTTGGTCAAAAAAAAGTAGTGTTGAGGTTACAGTCATTTAAGTGTATAGTAACACCGGCAGCTAGGATTGGGAGGGAAAGGAATAGAAAGACTGCCATTGTGAGGACTGATCAGATGAAGAGGGGTGTTTGACATTGGGGTATAGCTGGGGGTTTTAGGTCAATAATTGTGGTAATAAAGTTAATGGCCCCTAAAATAGAAGAGACACCTGCCAAGTGGAGCAAGAAGATGGTCGGGTCCACAGAGGCTCCTACATGTGCTAGGTTTTCTGCTAAAGGCGGATAAACTGTCCGGCCAGTTCCAGCTCCGGCTTCTATTATTGAAGATGCAAGTAGAAGTAGAAGAGATTGGGGAGAAGTCAGCTCATACTGTTTATCCAGGGGAATGCCATGTTGGGTGTACCAGTTATCAGAGGGACTAGCCAGTTGTCGAAACCCCCAATTATGATTGGTATCACCATAAAGAAGATTATAATGACTGTGCGGGCAGTAACAATAACATTATAGATCTGATCATCTAGCAGAGTTCCTGGTTGGCCTAGTTCTGCTCGAATTAGAAGGCTTAAGGCAGTGCCTACAATTCCCGCCCATGTGCTGAATAGCAGGTACAGTGTTCCAATATCTTCGGGGTTAGTTGAAGACAATCAGGAATTGATGAACATAGGTGGGTGGGGGGGTTATCTTAGAAAAAATGAGGTTTATAGGTTGATAAAGAATAGGCTTATAAACCTATAAAGATTGATAAGGAATAGGTTTATAAGCCTATTCTTTATAAACCTATTCTTTATTACGAAGAATCACTTGAATGATATCACTTGAATTCTGTGTTAAATAATTTTTAAAATGTCCAGGCCGGACCCTTTCTCCAGCATAAAGGCACTCAAGTGATCATGGGCCCTTTGGAAATTGAACTGGGAGAGTCAAGAATAGGTTTATAAACCTATTCTTCTAAAAGAATAAACCAGTTCTTTCCAGAGTTACAGCAATGGTCTCCCGTGTTATACTTTTTCTCCCCAGATCCACTCTCCAAATAGGACCAGAGTGATCTATTTAAAAACGTAAATCAGAAAATGTAATCTCTCACTTAGAACTCTCCAATGTCTCCTCATCACGCTTACAACAAAATTGAAATGCTTTACAATTCTCACACTTTCCTCTCCCACCACAAGTCCTGCCACCCTCCCTGGTAGTCAATTCATTTAACAACACTGCACTTCTCTCTTTCCTCTATCACACCACACGCACTTTGAATTTGCTTTGTCCCATTCCTGGAACATTTTCCCCAGATCCTCACATAGTTTGAAACCTTCTCAATTATTACTGACAATGGAAAAGTGTCTGCTGGCAATGCTATCAAATGTTGTCTGTCCTACCATCTGAGTTCTCTATCTTGTCTCCCCACCACTGCCACCTTTTATTTCTTGTTTTTTTCCTGCTTGTTTGCACGGTTTTTGCTTTATCTGTTTCTTTTTATTTTTTCTCTTCTTTCTCTTTTCTTTCTTTTTATATGCACTTATTTATTGTTTGTTTATCAAGGCAGAAACATTTTTTTTAATTGTCTGTTTTGTCCACCAATGTGTCCTTAGAAGAGCCGGCACACAGTATGTATTCAATATATATTTGCTGAACAGAGAAGTTCAAAAGCTTATAAAGGATAATGTAATTCAACGATATGTAGGTCAACAGATGACAACCAATAGGCCAAATGTGGCCACCGCATGTTTTGGTAGATAAAATTTTATTGGAATACAGCTATGTGTATTTGTTTACAAATTGCCTGTAGTGCCTTTTGAACTATGACATCAGAGCTGTGTAGGTGCAAATAAGACCATATAGGCCACAATGCTGAAAGGTTCACTATCTGGCCTTTCACAGAAAAAGTTGCTTAACCTCTGCAATAGTGTATACCACACCACGCTAACATTCAATTTAAAAGAAGCACAGACATTTTCAGGAACTGTTTCTGAAAAGGTGTATAATTTTCTGTTGCAGAAGACTTGGCCCTGAATCTCACCAGACTCTTCTCCCTTCCTCTGGAGTTCATGTATCTTACCAAGGTCTCCAGGGAACTAATCACTCCTGCTTATCTAGTCCAGTCAGCATGATGTCATCAATGTATAATGGATCAATGTGACATTTTGTGAGGTGTCAGGGAGTCCATATCTCTTTGAAATATATGTGTCAGAGAAGACACATACTGACATAATGCTGGAGCAAATCTGTAAGTGAATACCGGTGTTCATTCTACACAAACTTGAACTTTTCTAATCCTTCTTTCTAGTTGAAATAAAAAGGAAGGCAGGCTGGTTGTGGTGGCTCATGCCTGTAATCCCACCACTTTGGGAGTCCAAGGTGAGTTAATTATGAGGTCAGGAGTTCAAGACCAGCCTGGCCAACATGGTGAAACTCTGTCTCTGCTAAAAAATACAAAAAATTAGCAGGGTATGGTGGCACGCACCTGTAATCCCAGCTACTCTGGAGGCTGAGGCAGCTGAATTGCTTGTACCCAGGAGGCAGAAGTTGTGGTGAGCAGAGATCACACCATTGCACTCCAGCCTGGGCAACAGAGCAAGACTCCATTTCAAGAAGGCATTCCCCAAGTCAATGGCTGAATTCTGTATATCCAAGTACTTAGTAATCTCTTCTAGCAATACCACAGTCAGCATGGAAGCTGTAAATGGAATGTTACTTTATTGAGTTTGTGATAGTCTACAACAAGTTGAACAAAGTAATAGTCACCATTTGACTATCAGCCCCTACATAAAATGGATGAATGCTGGAAAGTTAAATGGTGATATAAAAATTATATATTCCCTGTAATTTTTAGATCTGAACTGAAGCATTAATCCCCACCATTGCCTGCAAGATGTTAATTTTTTTTTTCAGTTTAATATCTTGGTCAGGGGGCTGTGAAGAGCAGTTGCAGATTTTTCCACTTGGCACTGGTATTCACTGTGAAAACTCTTACTCCACAGGTCAAAGACTCAGGTGGATGTTATCCAACTGCCAAGAGTATAATTTCCTACTATACACTGGAAGACCAGGGAAATAATAATTAGGTACTTCTACCCAGGAACCCAGTAGCTTAACACCAAGCCAGGACTCCATTTATTACTTGGCCCTTGTTACTCCCTACTCTCTCATGGGACCATAATGAGCCTTGAGTCTCCTAGTATGGATATCAACTTGAATTCTGTGTAAAATAATTCTAAAAATGTCCAGGTGTGATCCTTTCTCCAGTGTGAAGGCACTCAAGTGATCATGGGCCCTTTGGAAGTTGAACTGGGAGAGTCATTGCAGTACATACTGGCAGTTCTTCCCTCCAGAAAATCTGGCTACCTCGTCTGTCAATAGTTGCTATATTTGGAAATTTCTCAGATCTGGAAACTGAGCAAGGAATGATGATCGCTTATTGAAGTGACTCCCCTCAGCCTCCTGCTCTTCCTTTCTTACCATGCTCTGGTTGTAGATATTAAGCAGCACTCATGTTGGCTGCCCATCTATTAACTGTCTCTCTGAATCTTGACTGTCCCTCTGAACTTTCTGATTGTTATAGAAATTGTAACCGCCTGGTTTCTGATTTTCAATAGTACCCCCTGGTGTTTATTATTTGGTGCCTCATTATCCACATGGTTATTAAAGAGCCTAGGTCTGTGGGCCCCTCACCTGCTATCAGCCCTAACCTAAAAGAAGATACACTCCTGAACTTCTCATGATGTTAGTGCCCCCCTCACCAGAACATTCCTCATGGCCTTAGTGATAGAACATAATTATCTGGTGGCCTTCTGGCCTTGCACAATATAGTCATTTCAGTATGTCCACATCCCTGAAACTTTATTCCTTTTTCTACAATATAGCAAGAAAATTAAGGAATTTCTCCTTCACTCAGCATGCACCTTTGATTATCCATACATTGAATGGCCACCTCAGCAGTAAGTTTTCCTCATTCCCTTCAGTTCTTGCAAGATATTAAATCATATCTCCTGAAAAAGTACCACCAAGTAAATGAATTTTCAATTATCCTACCTTATATTCTCCTCCCCTTGATCTAAAAAACATATCTAATCTAAAATTAATCTCTGACCATGCACACAGGAAAGGCCATGTGAGGACACAGCAAGAAAGTGGTTGATCATCTGCAAGCCAAGGAGAGTGCTCTCATCAAACACCAATCCCACTGGCACTGTGATCTTGAACTTCCAGTCATTAGACTTTCAGAAATAAATTTATGTTGTTTATTTAAGTCATGCAGCCTGTGGCATTCTATTATGACACCCTGGGATGACTAATAGATCATTCGTCTGGTCTTTCTACAGAAGATGAGGGGATTTTTATAAGTTACCAAATGCCTGAAACATTGCACAAGCAAAATTATTTCTGTATACCATGAAATTTTCCCAGGACCCTGTTACTGAAAACTTCAGGAATTAGGCCACTATTTTATGCCAGGGGTTATCCATGCTGCACATTCCCCTTAAGATAAGCTCATCTTTGTTAACCAGGTAGAGAGTAACTGATTCTCAAAACTCATATTATTTTCTCAATCAGTCAATCCTAGTACCATTTGTGTCTGTTCAGGTCCTCCAGTAAGGAAAAATCAAAACAATATTAGACGGTCAAAAGATTTATTGTGGTGGCTCTGTGAAAGATAAAAGTGGGAGTAAGAGTGACAAGAAGAGCCTTTAGACCACTCTGTAGGTCTGACCATCGTGAAAGAAGAGAGGGAAGAAAGAGTTGATTAGAAGCAATCTCTGAAAACAGTGTAGTTCTGAGAACATCTAGGCCAGGTCAATGGTGGACTCCAAGCAGGTTGCTCTTGGAGAAATCTCACTTTAAGAATTAATGGTCTGATTCTTACACCCCTACCAAGCTCACTCATTGATTCACAGCAGCTTGAGGTATTGACTCAAATGTGTAACAGCTGGGGCTGTCAATCAACTGTGCTCCTCTCATCAGGTCCTCTTAAAGGAGACTTGTGTGACCTACTTCCATGGCCAATGTCGTCTGAATATTAATACTTTGACTTAATTAAAGAGCAAAACTCAAATGCTTCTATGTTCTTACTAAACCTGTATCTTTTTCCTGCGTCTCCTGAGGACAATATTTCCCCTCCTTAAAATTGGTGGGGCCATTTTACTCCACTTTGGTTAATGGAATAGGTGCCATTTCAATGCCTGCTCCCTTAAATCTCCCACAAGCAATCTTCTACTCTCTTTCCACTTCTGAGGCAAACATCAATGTCATGTTAAGAGGCACGAAAAGATGAAGGGATAGGATAAGCTTCTGCATCACTACTTTGAAGAGAGATGCCAGACTGCCATGGGCTATGTGATGTAAGCAAGCAACAAATCTTCACTGAAATAAGATTCTGACGTTTAAGAGCTGCTTATTTCAATAATTAGCCATTTTTTTTTAATGTTCTAGGAGTTAGGCTACTATTTTGATAGAAACATTTCTAAATAAGCAATTGTTTAAGTTATATTTTGGTTGCTTAGCTAGAGCTATCATGTTCAATACGTATTGAGAGGCTTGAATGAAGAGAAGGTGGAACATAGAAACTGTTATTTATTCTTATTATTATCCACCCTATCATTTATAATAATATTTTGTAAAACACAACCCAACTCTACTAAATAACAAATGAAGCTCTAAATAACCAATTTAATACATTCAATCTCTTAGACAAATTAATTGAGATCAGCTTGCAAAAATATGACTCACTGGTATTCTTTAGAAATAAGAATGGGCTGGGCGTGGTGGCTCATGCCTGTAATCCCAGCACTTTGGGAGGCCAAGGCAGGTGAATCACAAGGTCAAGAGATTGAGACCATCCTGGCCAACATGGTGAAACCCCATCTCTGCTAAAATATAAAAATTAGCTGGGGATGGTGGCCCATGCCTGTAGTCCCAGCTACTCAGGAGTCTGAGACAGGGGAATCACTTGAACCCTGGAGGGAGAGGCTGCAGTGAGCCAATATCATGCCATTGCACTCCAGCCTGGTGATGGAGTGAGACTCAGTCTCAAAAATAAAAAAAAAAAAGAAATGAGAATGACCACAATTTCTAACATCTAAGACATTCTTATTCACATAATGCCTGAACAAAAATAGCATTTTAAAGCACTTTCCATGTTTTCTCCAATGATGTATTAGTGATATAAGCCTTTATTTTGTATTTCCACTATAACTTGTGAAAATTGTGTGTAATGTTGTAGGACTGTGTGAACGGTTATAGAAAATCTTTCTAAACTCAGTGAAACAGGTACAATCAGCTTTATCTCCAAGGTGTCCAAGCTTTTAATATGCAATGGTTAAATCATTTTTACATGATTTGTTAATCTGAGAAGTAACTGCCAAATCACATGTGAAATGATTTGTAATCATCTAAAATCTATTATACTTCACCTGTTTATGAAACTAGAATCTTAATACTTTGCAAGTTGCCAGGATGGTGTATGTTCAGCATATCATAAAAGTGCAAAAGTTATTATTTCATTTCATGTTTTAAAAATCCTTGGTCTGTCTCACCTATCTGTCTCACCTACAGGTACAAATGTGTGCTAGTTCTAGTAATTTTTCAGTGGTTCTACTTTTAGCAATTTCCTTCAATAATTACACCTAGCTTGACTAACCAATTACTTTACTTTATGATTTCTCCATTTTGTCCTGGAACGAATCCCCCACAGATACTGAGGACCTACTGTACACAAATGTTCACTGCTGCTTTGTCATAATATCAAACTGGAAATAAATATACTTCACTGGGTGAATGGATAAACAAATCGTGGTACATTCATACAACAGAATACTACTCAGCAATAAAAGGAGCAAAGTTTTGATAGATACGACAACTTGGATGGATCTCAAGGGCATTACGCTGAGTAAAAAAAGCCTATCCCAAAAGGTTACATACTTTATGATTCCATTTATATAGCTTTCTTGATATGACAAAACTACAGAACTAGGCAAGAGATTAGTGGTCACCAAGGATTAAGATCTATGGTAGAGTGTAAGGATAAAAGATAACACGAGGGAGTTTTTGAGGTTGATGAAACCATTCTGTGGCTTTATTGTGGTGGTAGTTATATAAATCTATAACTGTGGTAATATTTTATAAAATATACACCAAAAATAGCTCCAGTAAAAACTCCTGAAATCCAAATTAAGGTCTGTAGTTAACAGTATTATGCCATTGTCAATTTTCCGTATTAGGTTACTGTATTAAAGTTATTAAGACGTTATCATTGGGTAAAACTGAGAGACTAGAATGAAGGAACTCTCTATACTATTTTTGAAACTTCTATGTGAATCTAAATTATTTCAAGATAAAAAGTTTAAGAAAAAAATACTCATCTCCAGGACTACTCCCAGAGATTCTAATTCAGCAGATCTAAAGTGGAGCACGGAGATCTCTGTATTAGCAATCTCCCCAAGTGGTTCTCATGAGCAGTCATATTTGAAATATCCCCATATAATGTATGATGTCCCTAAGAGCAGCACTTGGCAGTGAAGATGACAGCGGGTTCCACACAACAATTTTCTACAGTGTTGAAGGTATCACGTGAAAGCACAAGCTAATAAATCTATGAGGGCCCAAAACAGTATCCAAGGGGGTCCTAGAACTAATACCCTGCTGATTCTGTACACAGATGTTCACAGCTGCTTTGTTTGTAATAACTCTGAATTGAAAATAACACTGCATCCCAGTGGCATGGCTTGATTCTCAGATGGCATCTAAACTAAGAGTAGATGCCTTCAAATATTTCAAGCAGTACTCCATAAGCATTAGTTCTTATCCCTAAATGTTTGATAAGATGTTTCACATTGCCGATTCGGGGCAGATGAATACAATCTGATATTATGCCAAGTCAGGAGTAAGGATGACATCCTTTTAAGAATATTACAGAAGATTTCTATTTGAAGAGTTGACCTCCCACCTTCAAATGGTGGTAGGCTAAAGGAAAACTTGTGAAAGGGTCAAGATTTTACTAGAAAATCTGCATAGAATTACAATATTAATTGAGCCCTGAGGCATTATCTTTTAATTAAAGTCCAAAATGTGTTTAAAATTAATGAATATTAGTTTCATTCGGTGAATAAGGTCTACAATGTAGTAAAGAGCTCAACGCTTCTGTATTGCTCGCATAACATCAACTTCTACCATATGACAATTCTACTATAATGAAGAAAATCACTGTGTCAAAATATTCTCTCTCAATTGTTTTAAGTATTACCATTAATATAGAAATTAGATGGGTAATATTGGTAATAATTACTTGAAACTTTAAGCATATACATTATAAGAAGAAAATTACTCATTTAACAGATACATTTTTTAGCATCTCTACTATATGGAAGTTGTTATACTAGATATTGACATTGAAACATAAATAACATATTGTTTCTTCCCTAAAGAAGCCAGTGTCTACTGGAGTAAATAACAATTACTATATAGTCATCTTTTATAGTACGTATGTCTCTTAATTTGAATCTTGAAAGCTGAGTAGAATTTAGTTGAAGAAAAGGCATATGTGCATTGCAGGGAGAGGAAACAGTTGGTGTGAATGCATGGAAGAATTCAATAGAATTCATAGATTATTCAAGTAGCAGTGACTATATCTGAAATCAATAAACGATGAGGCATTTGAGTATAGGTTTGTGGGTGGCAGAACAACTGCTTAAAGGCAGGTCACGGTGGGTGTGTGGGTGTCTTCAGCACAACACTCTGGCATGCAAGGCCGTCCTGAAATATTCAAGCATTTTGGAAACAGCATTCATACAGTAGTGTTGACAATAGATTTGGAATATGATTAAACTGAAGGCAAAGAGAAAAATAAAATTATTGAACCAATAAAATGGGGGGCAGAAGAATTATTCATTATGATTTTCATTTTCATTATAACTTAAACTGGTCTTTGCACATCAGAAAGCCACATCTTTATTAATAGCTAAAATTAGTAAAAATCCCAAAGGTCAGTAAGGTTACACCTACAGTCAAACCATCTGCATACAATAATTTTAAGGAAATTTTTAAAAATATATGCGTAGTGAAGTCTCTGTTAAAAGAAAAACAAGTGTCCTTTCAGTTAAAAATACCATCTGGATCATTTCAAACTTACCAGGTACAAAATGCAGCACTGAAAAGTCTAAGGTCTGAAATATATAAACAAAAAAATCTTAAAAGAGATTTTAAGTCTTCAAAAAATTCCCTCCAGAAGGCAGGTTGGCATTTTTCACACTGCACCTGGATTTTCTTACATTAAAATGTCATGTTACTTCCTAGAAGGGATATTGTGAAGATTAACACGATCACGTTTTAAAGCTCTTTGAGTTTGTCAGAGTGAATTTTTGTAAGTACAAGGTGTAACATTCACTGTTCACTGCACAGTTATTTGAATCCCAGTTATGTGGGATATCAGAGTGAAGCAGATAAATTTCCTTTTACCCACATGAAGTAGAAAAATGAAATTCAGTAGAGAATTAGAATTGGTAGTTTGAATTATTGAGCAAGAACTGTGCAAAATTGCTGCATTCTTGTTACTTCTAGGTGTCTTGACAGACCCTTCATAATATAGAAAAAGATTTATACCCAAGTCAAGTAATAAAGGAACTTGCTCATTGTTTTTAAGGTTGGGGGAGTGAAAAAATGTTCTTGCAGGTTAAAAAAAGGTATAGATTTTTTAAAAAATTTAAATATTGGAAGATTTACTTATTTATATCAATTTACTTATTTATATCAATTTTAGTCAGTCAACAATACACATTTGACAGTCATTGATGCTAGGATGAAATGGAAGTTTTGCCCAGGATTTTGTTAGCACGTAGTCAGCAACTTCACTATTTTAAAACTTCCCCTGTTTTTCTGCTAATAACTGTCTCTTTCTGCTTCTGTACCTCAGCTTATTGCTTACTGACCAAAAACCTTAAGGAAAACTGCTGCATCGTCTAAAACCTGCTGCGTTGTCTAAAGTTCTGAGTTACTTCCCCTGCCCCTTCACCTATAAAAACTGTGTACTTTTCTTAGCCAGGGTCCAGACTTTTGGATGTGAACCCTTCTGGGCCCACTGGCGTAATAAAGTGTGTTCCTCCGTTTCCCTGAGTGCCGCTTGGGTTTCTTGTCAGGTAAAATTTTCCGCAACAAGACATTCTAAAAAATTATAAAAAGCGGTAAACTCAACAAAATAATTGGAGCCTTTTTTCTTATATTTAAAATTATAGAGATAAATACACAAACAACTGAAATATTATCTGGTGTTTACTGATAACAGTCCATGAGATCTGTGCCAAACACTGATAAAAGTGAAGATCTGCTTTTCCCTTCCGTTTACTCATTTTAAAAACTTCTGTTGATTACCTTACGCAAATAAAAACAGGGTCATATGGCTTGCATTGTAATTGATTTGTTCATTCAAACATTTATTAAGACCCAGACACTGGAGCAAATATGAAATACAGTAAGCTATATTTTATGTCTTAAGATTATTTTTCTATATTGGTGGAGTCAGATATGTAAATATATCATAAGGTCATCTTTTAAGGTAGAAGAGTAACTACAATGTATAAATAATACAATGAAACTTCAGTAGTCAGACAGGAGTTCTCAAACCTAGCTGGATTTTAGAATCAACAGCAGCATTTTTATTTAAATAAAATGCACAGGCCTCATCCATCCCCCCGCTCAATTCTAATTTAATTGGACTACAATGGAAAACTAGAGTGTTGTGGCTTTTTTTTTCTTCTCAAAACTTTCAGTGAGTCTAATACGTGCCCCAAGGTTGAAGCTTCCCCACTCCCATGCTAAATGGTTTGCTTAAAAACTAATGAAAAGAGTTTAAAAACTCGTGAAATTGAAGACACTTCTGAGAAAATCTGTAGGTGAAAAGCGAGATACCTTAAGACAGGTATCACTAAAATGGAATACAATGTGATACATGTATTCTAACAATTCAGAAAAAGACAGCAAAGCTTTAAATAATATTCACTAAACCCATGACTCCAAATGTAGGATGAAGTATATTATGCAAATATTTATCCTTGTGCCCTCAATCTCCAAATTCTTCCAATTACTCAATTAAATTCAAACTAGTCAAAACCTCTAAGGCAGGCTGTGCCATGTTTTGTATTTGGAATAAATTAGTGGTGAAGTAAAGATGTAGCATTCAAGAAGCCTGAATTTAAAAACAAAGCTGAAATTCCAGGCATCATCAAGAACAGTAAAGAATCTCATGGGATGATCAGATCTTCCTAGCCACCGAAATATCTAAGGCAGTAGTCTACATTGGCAGGGTATTCCATCAGAAATTACAGTCCTGGAATTTGGGGTTCGTGCTCAGTTTTCCTTGGTGATGAACAAAAACAAATGAAATTTAAAATCCAAGAGTGTCTTTAAGAGTTTTCCAAGAAGTTTGTTTGTGAGCATAAGACTTACCATGTTTGTATTTGTGAACACAAGATTTACCATGTCACATAGTTACAATGAGAGGACAAATCATATGAAAGGTGATCCTTTATTAAGCTTGGCAAAGGGAGGCTTAATATAAATAAAAACTCAGGACCAAAAAGCCATATACTGAAATTTTCAACCATGAAGTATCCAAAAAAGTCTAAGACCAAAGTTTATAGTCTTTTAAAAGTATTTTTTCAGTAACGTCAGACCTCCATGTAATGTTTTCAAGCATGCCTAGCAAGTTGGATTCAACACAGTTAGAGAAAAAGAATCATATAAATGAGTAGGTAAGTTTCTTTACCTACTCAAGGAGTTTTAGAATATGGCCACACATTCTATCCACTTCACTACTCTTTTTGGAGCTTACTCTCTTACACTTAAAAACATGGCTCTCTTTTGGTTTCTCTGATTGACATATGTAAATGCACCTTCGAAATATATCAATAAGTATAGACCTAGAATTGTCATCAATACTCATAACAGAACTTTTCAAATCTAAATTGTCTGTGTCCCTATAGCCTATTGACAAGGTGTTTTCTTGCTGTTTGAATTGTTAGAACACAGTACAGATTATATAAACATATACAGATAAAATTCATGGCGGCTTTTTTATAGCTAACAAAAATGAGTGATCAAAAGCAACCTTTTAACTATTAGCTTTATTCATAGAGGAAATAAAGAGACACTTTTTTTTTCTTTTGGTTTTCAAAAATAGCAAGCTGGATGACTGAATAAGTAATCTTCTTGTTGGGTATTAGCTCCCAGGAGGCATTTGCTTTTTATTCCTGATCTATTCTGATAAATCTTTCTCTTTTTTTTTTTCTATCACTCATACAATCCATACTTACTACTGAGACAAGATTATTACAACGAGAAAAGTCCATTGCCCAAGCAGTTATGATCACAGAAATCTCCAAGTTAATTCAGCTCCCGTATGAGGAGTTCCACTAGATTAGTAATCCCCAACCTTTTTGGCACCAGGGACCGGTTTCGTGAAAGACAATGTTTCCGTGGTTTGGGAGAAGTGCAGAGGGATGGTTTCAGGATGGATTCAAGCACATCACATTTATTGTGTACTCTATTTCTACTATTATTATACTGTAATATATAATTAAATAATTATACAGCTCACATCATGTAGAATTAATGGGAGCCCTGAGCTTATTTTTCTGCAACTAGACAGTCCCTTCTGGGGGTGATGGGAGACAGTGACAGATCACCAGGCATGAGATTCTCATGATGAGTGTGCAATCTAGATCTTGCACATGTACAGTTCACAATAGGATTCATGCTCCTATAAGAATCTAATGCTGCCACTGATCTGACAGGAGGCGGAGCTCAGGCAGTAATGCGAGTGATGGGGAGCAGCTTTAAATACAGACGAAGCTTTGCTTGCTCGCCCATCACTCACCTCCTGCTGTGCAGCCCAGTTCCCAACACGCCATGGACTGTTATTGGTCCATGGCCTGGGGGTTGGCATCCCTGTACTAGGTGTACTAGATAGACATTGTTTATCATTTTTAGCAAAGTGTCAGTTCCTTGAAATACTCAGCAGAACAGTAATGAGTAAGACACAGAGCAATCAGAAATGCAGAGGATCTCTTCTGTTAGGCTACGTGTAAGCTATAGACAACATCTGACAACTGCAAACAAAGACAATCTTTCCCCTGGATATGGCAAGGACACTCAGCCTCACTTGGATAGTCTTTTAAATTTCACTCTATACAAAGACAGAGATTACCATCAGTGGTGGCATCTTCTGAAACAAAGGGCAGAAATTGATATTTCTCTGAGTGGGAGGTAATGTCAGTATAATAACCCAAACCCTTCTGAAGATGGCAAAAATGTTTTCTCAAGCTGCTACTAAAATCTACTTTGCCTAATTCTCATAAATAAAGAACATGACGGTTTTGTTTCTCTGACAACACTTTTGAATGTGATTGGCCTTCATTCTTTGTCCTCTGATCTGTGTCCAAGTAGCAGGCCAACACCTTAAATTAATCTTTGCATCCAATGAGAAGTCCCAAGGAAGACCGGACAGACATTTCTATGATTTTCACTGTCAAATTTTCTATGAAAGATTATACAATAAGAAAAACTGTGACTACTTACAAGTTTTAGGTTTTCTGTGGCTTGAGCAATAGAAAATGTCTAATTCTTTATGAAGTAACAGATACAAGTTATTTTGTATATACAGGGTTTAAAAAAATATATTGGTCAAGAATATTGCCTTGGATACATATGTAGAATACGTATGTAAAAGTGTAAGACGTGGACTAGAAAGCAAGCACATTAGCCTCATGATAGCTGTTGTCTCTGGAAAGAGAAAGTAAATAATGGAATGGTGAAACGTGGTTGTGGAGACTTTGGCTAAATCTGTAATGTGTGTCTCTCTAAAAATGATGAGGAAAATATGACTAAGTGCTAAGTTTTAAATATTATGTGTTATTATGGGTGTTTCATATTGTTATTTAATCTTTTCTGCATTTGGAGATCTCCAAAAATTAAGAAAACAAGGCTATTAGCTAATGACATGCTCATTGTGCTTTCGCTTTCTGAAGAAAATAATTGCAATTAGAACACCCTGCCTTGTTGTCCAATTAGTAGCTTGCATCAAAGAAATCTTCACTGGGCATTAATCAATTCAAAATTGTGATTTTAATGGTACTAGTCACACTGCTTTTAAATAAACACATTAATATTCAAATTCATGTGTAAGTGCCCCATATATCTGATTAACTGGAAGTAAGAAAAGGCTTGATATATGCGGAACACCATTCACGTGCTCTAAAAGGCAAATGAAGGAGTTTGGATAAATACGAGTTATATGTGTCTATGTTTTATGAAAATGAAGAAAAATTCCCTCAACAAGAGCCCAGATATTTGGCTGTTTCGATATTTTACAAGGTGTAGAGCAAAGCACTGAACCTGGCAAGCATCAGTAAGAATAAAAATGAGTGCATTCACTTACAATAATAAATTCAAAATAACATTTATATTATGTACATGCATCACACATAGCAACTATGTAAGTGTATAGAAGTTCTTTCAGTATTGTTTATAAGACCTTTCAAAAAAAGATCCTAAAATTATCGATGACTGTTTACTTTTGGCCTATGAATCATTTCCTGAATGTATTTTACAATTGTGATTCAGCTCAGTTTTTAACTTATTTATTTTTTTGTTTCCTTTTTAACAAAATCAATATTTCTCTCTTCAGATTGTTCACAGGTCTGGCCTATCTCCTGAGGTAACACCAGACACATCTGTTGATTTCCCCAAACACGAAGACAGCAGCAATAATGGGCTTACAAAATAAAAACTAGAGAGAGAGTCCTTTCAAAAGACTCTCAGAAGGGAAAAATAACTCAAAATGAGATAACCAGCAGATGCTCCAGAATATGAAAGTCATCTGTAAGCGTTTAGTGGAATGGAGAATGCTGAAACAGTTCACCATTTGCCAGACGCCTGAAATAGAGACAGATGAGCTATTCCTCTGAACTTCAACAACAGCGCCAGCTGAAAAAGCAGACCCTTTCTGCCAAGGGTCACTTGTTGGAACTTTTGACTGTAAATCAGAGTTCTCCTTTAGGACTTACGGTACCCAGAAAATGCAAACAAAATGTTCATATGTGCACCTTACCTTGGGCACAAAGACCATCATCCTTGGTGGCTGAAGGTCCGTCAGGGTGGGCACAAATTTGTTTAGACGTTTTGAACAAACGTACCTTTTTATAAAAATCACATTTTACACAGCATTTCTTACCTTTCCTTGATGAGCAAGAAAGGTTCCCAAACAAAACAACCCACAATTCAGCTGCACTGGTAAATAGTGGTAAGATATTTAGGTCTGAAAATCTTTATGAAAAGGCTCCTCTTTATATCTTTTTTTCCTCCCTAAAATAATTGCTGCTGCATTACAGTGTCTTCTAACCTGCATTAGTGGAAAAGAATGCCTTTGTGTGAAATGTACTATCTGGAATCCTTTTCCTCATATTGTTTAGATCAGGAGTCTGTTTTTTTGCACTCTCTCCCAGGGTGTCTGAAACATTTAAAAATAACAGTGGGTAGTCAGAACTGCTCGTGCTGGCAGCGGGTGCCTTATGGTTTGCCATCACATAAATGTCAACTTTGCTTTCTTTTATAGAGCTAAGCAGAGATAAATCTCAGTAGCAAAGAAAGAGGTCTTTAGATTTTTGTAGTTTCCTCCATTTCTGTGTGTGGCCTACCAATCAGCCCAGAACATCTCTGCACCTCTTCATCCCATTTAACTCTATCACCTATTTCTTTCGACTTTTCCAGATCTGCCAGGAGGCTGGGAGGAATCTTTAGTGGGGTTAGGATACAGTGGGGTATAGTGGGATGGGGACCAGTGGGTCTCACGGTGCAGTCCAAGACCAGTAGGAGCAGCATCACCTGGGAACTTGTTAGAAACACAGATTCTTTAGACCTCGCCTTCCGAATTGGATACTGTAAGATTGAGATTTATTAATCTATTTTAATAAGTTTTTCAGACCATTCAGATGCACACTAAAGTTTGAGAAACTCTAGTCTTGACCACAATGCAAAAATTTCCCGTGGGAACTTTATAAATGTCACCCTCAGATTTCTCTACCCAGTATTTCCTAATTGTGAAAGCTTAAATATTTTTAGATGCCCCTTTAGTATCTATACTACAATGACCCCAAGATGCAAAAAGGATCCCATCTAAATTAAACTTGGTGTCAGCTTTTGGAATGTGTAGTGGTGAACTAATTTGCATTAAGAATTTGTCTTGGATCAGCAAAACAGATTGGCTAAGCTATAGCCTCAGTGCCTTCTAAAAATCACACTCCTTTGATTTTTCTATTAACAAAAGAGAGATGTAAAAGCCTTGCAGAATAACACTGCCAGTTGTGCATAGGACAAGCACTTGGGTTGGATGACGAATGGATTACACCTATCAGTGCAGGTGTCCTTATTGGTGGATAAAAAGATGGGATTCATTCTTTCACTTAATTAGCTTTGAATGTACTACTACACTCTACTCACTGAGTGAGGCTTTGCTGAATATTTTAGGTTACATTCCAAAAGAAGGAACTGTGGAAATATGAAACTGAGGAACTGCAAATTGTTTTGTGACATTTAATGTAAAAGCTGGTGACACTAAAAACATAAAGAAAATATCAGCCAGGCTCAGAGCATGTGCCAGTAATCCCAACACTTTGAGAGGCCAAGGCAGGAGGATAGCTTGGGACCAGAAGTTTGAGACCAGCCTAGGCAACATAGTGAGACCCTGTCCCTACAAAACATTAAAAAATTAGCCGAGCATAGTGGTGTCCACATGTTGTCTCAGCTATTTGGGAAGCTGAAGTAGAGGATCACTTGACCTTAGGAGCTCGAGGCTGCAGTGAGCCTTGATTGAGCCACTGTACTTCAGTCTTGGTGACAGAGGAAGACGCTATCTCTCAAAAAAAAAGAAAGAAAAAGAAAAGAAAATGTAAAAGGAAGATAGAAAAGGAAATACTAACAGACATTTTGTAAATTAATGAAGTTTATGAATCACCTGAAAAAATTTATCTTGAGCTTATGTTAAGAAAATAGATGACTCTATCTACTTTTCTATTGTACTTTCCTGGGGTATTCTTGTGAAGAGCTTTTCAGAATATTTCCTTAATGTCATTTAAAACATATAATCTTCACCAGGCCCTCTCCACACTCCCAAATAGAAATCGCATGCTTTCTTTCTTCCACCACCCAGCTTGAAGTTCAAGAAAGGGCCTTCCTCCTCCACATTTGTTACCTCTGTTAACCCTGGTCAGAGAAAGTTTGCTTTGCAAGGGAGGGACCAGAGCAAAGACCGTCCTGAGGAAATGCCTGGATCTAAGAAGTGCTCAATTGTCAAACAAACCAGGAGTTTGTTTGCTTTTAAAATTGGAACAAGATTATTCTTGAAGACTTCACCCATGAAGTATTATGAGAAATGCATTTTAAAGTCCAAATGTCATTTTTCTAGCATTTTTGGGGGGCTTTTCAAGGGTTAGGAAGACCAAATTCATTAGTTCTGCCTGGGTTGCTGAATTCTGGGATTGGCAGTCCAAAAATGAATTCAGCTAGTCTCACGGCTAAGTGCCACAGGATGGAGACGTCTCCTCCAGATCCCAGTGAGGGCCCCAAGCACCCAGAAGCTTTTTTAGCAGGAGCCAGCCAAGCAACCAAAAGAATTTGCAGCCTTCCACGATGATTGGAATATAAGATTTACTGTACCAACACTGAAAATATGTCCTTAATTATTAAGCATATACGTCAATGCCTGCTGTGTATAGATATCCTGAGTGCTATGAAAAAGTATGGAAGAGATAAAAAACAAAAGACAAGCTAATCCCAGGAATAATCTGCAACTCTGCTGAGAAGAGCAAAGCTATAGTAATGAAATGGCACAAGGGTGCTACAAAGGAGTCCTACCTCAAGTCAGGGTGTTAAGCTCCATTGCTTTGCACTGAAGCTCCTCTCTCCAACCACAATGCTCTGAAAGTGAAAAAAAAGAGGCAGGTTACCCCACAGGCCACCATGTTGAGTGTGCTGCTGAGAATCTGCTATCTGTAGGTCTGGGAGACATTAACAAAACATGGACAAACACATGACACATTAAAAAACTAGAGACTATGTCATTTCAACTGTTTTTGACAAAATATTCATGTTTTACCCGGAACTCAGAAATGTAGGCCTTGTTGCAAACACAGGGACATTTCATTCAGTGATTAATCTCAATAGTTACGGCAGGAGAAAGAATTCACCAAGAACGATTCATACTCTTCTCTCCTCCTCTAGAGGTAAATCAGGTATTCAGAGAAATTCTGCCTCTTAAAAAAAGTGAAGGAATTTAGCTTTCTAGTTCTGTGGCTGTTTAAGATGCTATCTTTTCACCTCTTTAAATAAAAAATTTAGAGTGTTTTCACATATACACAACATAAACACACGCATGCACATACACACATACATATATATAGCATTGGGTTGCATTTTAGCAACTAATAGTCCTTTTGTGAAATAGTGGTCCTCAGTGTGACATTACATTCTCCAACAATGCCCGATGGCATTTCTAGAGCATAACATTATGTTCTGAACTTAGAACTATGTGAACAAATTCACACCCAAAGCAAAACCAGCAAAGTGCTTGGCTGGCTTCCAGTTTTACTTTCCATGTTGTTTTGCAGGAATGAAGAGCAATTTTGAGGTTGAAAATGAAAATGTCTTTTCCCAACTGTGATCAGCACTTTGACCTGGCAGAAAGCAGCTTGAAGCCTTTGCCTTTCAGGCCCTGAAGGCTTCCACCCTAAAACAATTTCTGCTCAAGAAGACGGGCTCTGGAAGTTTTAAAGCATCTCAAGTGCTGGTCTACACTTACCTACCTGTTTGGTCTTGCCCTGCTTTCCTGTATATGTAACTCTTGCTAGAGTATAATAAGTTCTTTTTTCTCCTAAGTCTCCCAAAAGGGAAATGTATTATTTGAAGATGTGATTTAGGGGCATATTTAATAGTTGAGCTAAATCAGGTCTTTAAGTTGAAGTGCCTACAGGGCCATATACCGTACAAAGTGTAATATCTCATACAGTATGAAGGGAGTTAAGAGCAGGAGTTCTGATTGGTACCAAAGTTGTTCATTTCGTCCTTTTACATATTTTTTGGACACAGAATAGAGTGCTCTATAGGGAAGAGCTACTCTTCGATTGAAGTAAAATTATTCAATTCTACAAATTATATACTTTGAAAAATTTTGTATGAGGTATTTATGGAGCAAACTGGTGGTGATGTAAAACAAAAGAACTGAACTTTTTTGTGTACCAAATAGTTTTAGGTTGGTATCATGTAAGCAACCACATACAGAGAAAAATAAACAAGAGGTAAAATTTACTATATATTTTTTTCTTTTAACATGTGGAAATGGAAAAACAAATGGGCTAAGAGTTCTATAAAAAGTGTTTAAGTTAGTAAGTGGAAATTAATTATTTAATCTCTGGCGTTATGGAAAAATCAACATCATTTCCATTTAACTGTTTATGATTTTAAAGAAAAAAGCTAACAAATCTTTACTTCTATGGAGTTTACGGAAATTTAACTAAGCAATTGCAGCAATGTGACAAACCTTATGATGGTAGAAGTACAAGATGCTATGGTAGTGCAAAGCAAAGACACCTGCCCGATTAGGAGGGTCAAGGAAGCGTCTCAAGAAAAACGAGTTAATTCTTCAACAATGGTTATAAGTTAGCAGGTGCCATTAGACACTGGAAACATGAAACTGCCGCCACACTGGGAAGCCAGTGGCCTTCTAGGAAGGCACGTCTGAAGGCAGCAATAACTGGGAAGAGCCAGCAAAATGAATGCTGCCAAACATTGCCAAGTGAAAAGCTAACCATTTCAGGCGAATTATGAGGCCACCGACTAAAGGTCAAAAGAAGGGGAAAAGGAGCTGAGGCTTTTCTAGAGTCATTGAAAGGTAGGACTGCCATTGAGGCTAACAGCAAGGAATGTATCAGATAAAGGGAATGGAGCTTAAGATAAAGGATGGGGTATTGCAGCCTTTTGAAGCTTCTCCATCAATAATTATCACTAGAGGTCAATCCATCAGAAGTTCAAGCAGCTAAAGCTTCAAATCAAGAGGACTTGTTCTCATGCAAATGTCTCTTAAAATGCAAACTAAGGAGAAAATAAGGTAAGAAAATGTGGCATGAAAGACAAGAGAGAGTCTTACTCAGCAGCAATTTCTTTAAATTAAAAAGAAAAGTTACAAATGGGTGGGAAAAACATCTCTTTACAGCAGCAGGTGGCTCAGTATGTTCCATGTAAATGGCATTCAGCTACAAGTCTCTAAATCCCATCTTTTGAAACATTACTCTGAATTATTTCTTTTAAAACATTGATCTGCCAAATAGAATAGGCCTCAAGAACATTTCACTCTGAAATTTCAACACAGCAGGGACCTAGAGCCCACCAATGCAAAAGAAATGTTCTTTAAATAACAATGACTATGATGTCAATAGACTGAATGAGGTCTCCTGCTTAGGGGTTTTGACAAAAAAGAGTAGATTTAAAGATAGTGTATTAGACTCCAAAAACAGTGCTGCAATATTGAATATTACTTCATTGTGGGCTGTAGGAAATGTGTTTTGTCTGTTCTGTTTAGCTCTGGGGTTAAAAGCAGTAGTCAAATCACAACAGCGAGGAGCTTTCTCCTCTGTTATATTACAGCACACTTATTTTCCTCCAAATATTAAACAATGCCAAAAAAACTTTTAGTTATTTGGGATGAGATCCATTTTCATTTTACTCTTGTCCTTTTTTGGTTGTGAGATGACAGTTTAATATTCCAGGCTCCAAAGCAGAACTTGGCAAATGGATGTTTTAAAAAATAAAGTTCAATGCTGTAGGGAAGAAAAAAGGTGTTCAAGTTAATTTTCCATGAGAAATTGTATAACCGGTGTTATATAAAGATGACTATGTTTATCTTCTACTTATACAATTCTTTGAATTTTCTAGAATAACATAGTACTTTTATAATTTTCTAAAGTTGATTCACCCTTGGTTTTATTATGTGAAAATTGACACCTATTTTGTTCTACTTGAGGTATTTTTAGTTGATGTTCTGGATTAAATGTAGGATAATACAGGGATTCAAAACACAAATTTGAGAACTAACTCCAAATTTGAATCTTCACTGAACTCTACACTTAGAATGGTGAAAACGGTAAATTTTATAAGTATAATGCACCTCAATTTTTAAAAAGGTTAAAAAAAAAAACTAATAATAAATAATGCAAGTTAATACTCAAAAAAAAAGTTTGAGTCTCACTCATGAGTCATAAATTGTGTCACCTTGGGAATGTTATTTAACCTTTCTTAGCATTAGCCATCTTTAAAAATGATAATATTAATAATTACAAATCCCTGTGCTGTTGACAGAACTAAATAACATAAACCATATGAAGGAGCTGATACATAATGAGCTTTCAGTAAATTAATATTATTGTTGTTAAATGAATGCACTGTTCTGAAGATTTGGAAAGCCTTTTTTGGCCAGGGTCACCTTTTTGTTCACACAATATTTTTCTAGGTATTTCTGTGTTTTATTTCATTTTTAGAAATGCCACTCCAAATAAGTAGATAACGTCATAGCTAGCTCAAAAAAAAATGAAATAAAGCCATTGACTCAAATAGTGGCATTTTGAATATACCTAACCTGATTAACAGCTAAAAGTTGATCGCTAAGACAATCTCAGAAACTCCTTCACCACAAGAGAAATCAAACAAACAAACACAAATGTACCCAGTTCCCTTGTTTACTACCAAACATGGTAAGAAGAGTAGTCTGTTTTGACTTACTAGCTTCAAGGCTTTCTTTTAAATCCTAGTTTAAATATGAATGTAACTGAGAAAAAGTGCAATTCTAAAATATCAGGTGCTTATGTTTGTCTTTTACTTGAAGAAAGGTTACCAAAATAATGATAGGATAAGAGGTTGAGAATATTTGATATCAGAATGAATTCGAGCTGATACCTTTATAAAGATGTATCACACATAAGTGTGAAAAGTACTGCAGTTCATTTTCACGCTACTGATAAAGACATACCCAAGACTGGGCAATTTACAAAAGAAAGAGGTTTAATGGACTTACAGTTCCACGTGGCTGGGGAGCCCTCATCATCATGGCAGAAGGTGAAAGACTTGCCTCACATGGTGGTAGACAAGAGCAAGAGAGCCTGTGCAGGGAAACTCCCCTTTTTAATACCATCAGATCTTGTAAGACTTATTCTCTATCACAAGAAAAGCATGGGAAAGTTCTGCCCCTATGATTCAATTACTGCCCCCACTGGGTCCCTCCCACCACACATGGGATTGCAAGATGAGATTCGGGTGGGGACACAGAGGCAAACCATATCATTTCACTCCTGGCCTCTCCCAAATCTCATGTCCTCACATTTCAAAACCAATCATGCCTTCCCAACAGTCCACCAAAGCCTTAACTCATTTCAGCATTAGCTCAAAAGTCCACATTCAATGTCTCATCTAAGACAAGGCAAGTCTCTTCTGCCTATGAGCCTGTAAAATCAAAAGCAAGTTAGTTACTTTCTAGATATAATAAGGGTACAGGTATTGGATAAATACAGCCATTCCAGATGGGAGAATTTGGCCAAAATGAAAGAGCTACGGGCCCCATGCAAGTAGCTCAAAAAAAATGAAATAAAGCCATTGACTGCAAAATCCAGCAGGGCAGTCAAATCATAAAGCTCCAAAATGATCTCCTTTGTCTCCATGTTTCACATGCAGGTCACATTGATGCAAGAGGTGGGTTCCCATGGTCTTGGGCAGCTCTGTCCCTGTGGCTTTGCAGGGTACAGCCTCTCTCCCGCTGCTTTCACAGGCTGGCAGCAAGCATCTGTGGCTTTTCTAGGTATACAGTGCAAGCTGTTGATGGATCCTCTATTCTGGGGTCTGGAGGACAGTGGCCCTTTCTCACAGCTCCACTAGATGGTGCCCAAGTAGGGATTTTGTGTGGGGGCTTGAATCCCACACTTCTCTTCCCCACTGCCCTATCAAAGGTTCTCCATAAGGGCCCCGCCACTGCAACAAACATATGCCTGGACATCCAGGTGTTTCCATACATCCTCTGAAATCGAGGCAGAGGTTCCCAAACCTCAATTCTTGACTTCTGTGCACTTGTAGGCTCAATACCACGTGGAAGCTGCCAAGGCTTAGGGCTTGCACCTTCTGAAACCATGCCCTGAGCTGTACCTTTTAGACATGGCTGGAGTGGTTGGGACAAAGCACCAAGTCCCTAGACTGCACCACAACACAGAGATGCTGGGCCCAGCCCACGAAACCATTTTTCCTCCTAGACCTCAGGGCCAGTGATGGGAGAGGCTGCCATGAAGACCTCTGACATACCCTGGAGACATTTTCCCTATTATCTTGGGATTAACATTAGGCTCCTCATTACTTATGCAAATATCCACATCCAGCTTGAATTTCTCAGAAAACAGGATTTTATTTTCTAACACATTGTCCAGCTGCAAATTTTCCAAACTTTTATGTTCTGCTTTCCTTATAAAATTGGATGCCTTTAATAGCACTGAAGCCACATCTTGAATGCTTTGCTGCTTATAAATTTCTTCCACTAGACACCCTAAATCAATCTCTCTCAAGTTCAAAAATTCACAAATCTCTAGGGCAGCGGAAAATGCTATCAGTCTTTTTGCTAAAACATAACAAGATCACCTTTGCTCCAGTTCTCAACAAGTTCCTCATCTTCATCTGAGACCACCTCAGCCTGGACCTTATTGTTCTTATCACTATCAGCATTTTTGTCAAAGCCATTCAACAAGTCTCTAGGAAGTTCCAAACTTTCCCACATTTTCCTGACTTCTTCTGAGCCCTCCAAACTGTTCCAATCTCTGCTTGTTACTCAATTCCAAAGTTGCTTCCACATTTTTGGATATCTTTTCAGCAATGCCCCACTTTACTGGCATCAATTTACTATATTAGTTTATTTTCATGCTGCTGATAAAGACATACCTGAGATTGGGCAACTTACAAAAGAAAGAGGTTTAATGGACTTACAGTTCTATGTGGCGAGGGAGACCCCTCAATCATGGCCTAAGGGAAATGGCACATCTCACATGGTGGCAAACAAGAGAAAGAGAGCTTGTGCAGGGAAACTCCCCCTTTTAAAGCCATCAGATCTCATACCACTTATTCACTATCACAAGAACAGCATGGAAAAGACCTGTCCCCATGATTCATTTACCTCTGACTGGGTCCCCCCCACCACTACATGTGGGAATTCAAGATGAGATTTGGGTGAGAACACAGCCAAACTATATTAAGTACTGAGGATTACAAAGGATCTCAGAGGAAAAGAAAGAGCTGGGAATTATGTGATGCAAGTTGAGGTACAGAGATTATATCAACAAGGAGTATACAAGAGAAAAAAAGTTGACTGTCACAAATTGAGTTTCAAGGAAGCAGGCTCTAAAATGAAGATTATTGAGCATGATGATTACTATGGAATGTGCTTGGGATCAACAGATTTGGCAAAGGGAGAGGTCAAGGTGAAAAGCAGTCTTAATGGAAGCTTCGGCTAGTCCTACAGGATGTTCTAAAGACAGTATGACCCTTTAGAGCAGTCTCAAGTTGGGGTAGAGATTGGGCTCTGTACCAATCAGCCATGGGAAGCAGCTGCCTTGGAAAGAAAGCATTGTCTTTGGCTAGGCAACTCTCTCTCTTCATCTGAGATAAGTCCTGAGAAGTGCTGACAGTTGAGAGTTTTCTTCTGGCAGTCACCCTGCAACAAGGTTATTAATTAGTTCTTCCCTGTGTTCTTGGTAGCACACCACACATCCACTAGGATGAGTAAGCACAAAATATTCCAGGAAAACTACGTTGAAGAATATGAATAGGAAAGATAAAACAGAGTGAAAGTTTCTGAAGATTTAAGAGGTATACAGAGATACAGGTGGACTTTGGAAGCCAAGATTCAAGAAGGAAGAGAAATACAATAGAAGTAAAATTTGTAGAAAGTTTAAGATTTAAAGAACAAGAACAGGACATTGGATTTGACATAAAAATAATAAATAATGTCAGTCAGGCAAGAAAAAGAAATAAAGCATATTCAAACAGGAAAGGAAGAAGTCAAATTGTCTCTATTTGCAGATGACATGATTGTACATCTAGAAGACCCCATCATCTCAGCCCCAAATCTCCTGAAACTGAAAAGCAACTTCAGCAAAGCCTCAGGATACAAAATCAATGTGCAAAAATCACAAGCATTCCTATACACCACTAACAGACTTAAAGAAAGCCAAATCAAGAACGAACTGCTGAAATTGCTACAAAGAGAATAAAATACCTAGGAATACAACTAACAAGGAATGTAAAGGACCTCTTCCAGGAGAACTACAAACCACTGCTCAACGAAGTAAGAAACGACACAAACAGATGGAGAAACATTCCATGTTCATGGTTAAAAAGAATTACTATCGTGAAAATGGCCATACTGCCCAAAGTAATTTACAGATTCAATGCTATCCCCATCAAGCTACAATGATCTTCTTCACAGAACTAGAAAAAAACACCTTAAAGTTCATATGGAACCAAAAGAGAACCTGCATAGCCAAGTCAATTCTAAGCAAAAGGAACAAAGCGGGAGGCATCACACTACCTGACTTCAAACTATACTACAAGGCTACAGTAATCAAAACAGCATGGTACTGATACCAAAACAGAGATCTAGACCAATGAAACAGAACACAGGCCTCGGAGGTAACACAACACATCTACAACCACCTGATATTTGACAAACCTGACAAAAACAAGCAATGGGGAAAGGATTCCCTGTTTAATAAATGGTGTTGGGAAAACTGGCTAGCCATGTGCAGAAAGCAGAAACTGGACCCCTTCCTGACACCTTACACTAAAATTAACTCCAGATGGATTAAAGACTTAAACATAAGACCTACCACCATAAAAACCCTAGAAGAAAATCTAGGCAAAACCATTCAGGACATGGGCGTAGGCAAGGACTTCATGACCAAAACACCAAAAGCATTGGCAACAAAAGCCAAAATAGACAAATGGGACCTAATCAAGCTCCACAGCTTCTGCACAGCGAAAGAAACAATCATTAGAGTGAATTGGCAACCAACAGAATGGGAAAAAATTTTTGCAGTCTACCCATCTGACTAAGGGCTAATATCCAGAATCTACAAAGAACTAAAACAGATTTACAAGAAAAAATCAAACAAGCCCATTCAAAAGTGGGCGAAGGATATGAACAGACATTTTAGAAAAGAAGACATACATGAGGCCAACAAACATATGAAAAAATGCTCATCATTACTGGTCATTAGAGAAATGCAAATCAAAACTACATTGAGATACCATCTCACACCAGTTAGAATGAAGATCATTAAAAAATCTGGAGACAACAGATGCTGGAGAGGATGTGGAGAAATAGGAACACTTTTACACTGTTGGTGGGAATTAATTAGTTCAACAATTGTGGAAGACAGTGTGGCAATTTCTCACGGACCTAGAAATAGATATTCCATTTGACCCAGCAATCCCATTACTGAGTATATAACCAAAGGATTATAAATTGTTCTATTATAAGAACACATGCACACGAATGTTCATTGCAGCACTGTTTACAATAGCAAAGACCTGGAACCAACCCAAATGCCCATCTATGATAGGCTGGACAGGGAAAATGTGGCACATATATACCATGGAATACTATGCAGACATCAACAACAATGAGTTTGTGTCCTTTGTAGGGGCATGGATGAAACTGGAAACCATCATTCACAGCAAGCTGACACAAGAACAGAAAATCAAACACCACATGTTCTCACTCATAGGTGGGTGTTGAACAACGAGAACACATGGACATAGGGAGGGGAGCATCACACACTGGGGTCTGTCAGGGGAAATAGAGGAGGGACAGCGGGGATTGGGAGTTGGGGAGAGATAGCATGGGGAGAAATGCCAGATATAGGTGATGGGGAGGAAGGCAGCAAATCACACTGCCATGTGGGTACCTATGCAACAATCTTACATGTTCTTCACATGTATCTCAAAACCTAAAATGCAATAAATAAATAAATAAATAAATAAATAATGTTTTTAATGCTACCATGTAATAGGGAAGAAGGTAGAAGGAAAGTGGGAACCATGTTTGGCCACAAAGGATAGTTGAAAGTAGAGAAATAAAGATGAAACACCAAGATGCTAAGAAAAATGTGCTCTATTTTTTCTATTTAAAAAAAATCACCTGCCATTACAAATCCCCTACACTGATCTGATTTTGTCAAACACAGGAAGCACAAATGTCAAAATCCAGAAAAAATGATTACTCAAACTTGTTCAGCACATATATGCTTATTTCATAAAAGAAAGCCTATCCAATGGAAAAAGTCATCTTTACTTGTGTGAATTTTCTGGTATTGGTGCCCTTAAAACATTTCAAATTATGTTTTATTCAGGATTTTCAAGAAATACTGAGTATACACTTGGAGTCCTAAAATTCTCCAAGTAACTTTGGGGTACTGAGTCTGATAAACTCCAAGCTATTTTCCAGATTAAGTCTCAGACAGTGTGAGTACTTCCGTCTGGTTGAAATACTAGTTCTATGGTATTGCATAAATAAGTACCCTTATGTAAATTGCATATTATTTGACAGATCTGTGACAGCATATTGCTGCAAGGAGCCAAAAAGTCTTCAAGAAAAACAAAAGACATAAGTGTTTATTGACCAATTATTATGCTCTACTTTTTCAGATGCAAACAATATGCCATTTGTCTTCATTCCAAATCTGTGCAGTATTTCCTGTCTTATAAATAACCTTTCTGTGTTTTAATTTTCCAATGATTTGCTCAATGTTATATAATTTATAAGGAACAGAACTAGGATTCATCAACTGACTAAGTGATTAATTGATTCTTTCATTAATTAAACCTATAAGAAATACAACAAGGATTCATTAAATGACTGACTGATTGATTGATTTTTTTCATTAATTGAACATATATTATTAAACATCTGCTTTTTGCATTATTGAAACCCAAATCTGCCTGTTACAAAGCCCATATTCATGCCACTGTGCTCCAGCCTGGGCGGCAGAGCGAGACTCCATTTCCCAACCCTCCCCCCCATCAAAAACAAAATTTTTACAGACATTTATATGCATGTTCTTTTTGATAATATATAAGAAATGACTAATGTCAAATAGTGATTTAACAAATTAATAGCTTGTGCTTATGTTATCGCTATATCTTCTGATTATCAGTTTCCTTTACAAATGCTTTTTTTAAAGCAGCCGCTAAAAATATTTTAGTGCTTCCTAAGGGCAAAATAAGACTACTTCAGGCAGATATAGATTTAGGATTAAAGTTGGAGACTAACAGGTGTAACTATGATCAACAAATAATTCAACATTTTTCCCCAGGAAATGAGACACATTTGCAGAAATTGAGGATAAGATGTTCTTGAATCTGCCCACTTTGATACAAGACAATCTGTCACCAGTACTTTCCCTGGGAGACTTAGCTGATCTGACTGGTAAAGCTGGTCTCCTTTCACTGCTCCATGTCCATCCTTCTCAAACTCTCTACTCAATGAAAAATGACAAGTAGAAGAGAAACATTATGCAGCTAACAATTTAAAAATGGTTGCACTCTCCTACTAGAAATATCTGCAAATGAAACCCACTGAATAAATAACTTTTATTTTTAATTGGCCATCTTTAATAAACAAAAATGTTTTACAAGGTATAGAAAATAAAATATATATTATTTGCTAGGTATAGAAAGTAAAGTAAAGTTGGCCTAAACAAGATAAAATAATTGGCAAAAATGGTTTCATCCAATGAGCTTCTCACTGTTTCTCACAGATCTCTAAAGACAAGTTTTTAAAATTTACTTGCTCATCTAAAGAAATTGGAGAAAACCGTTATGCCTGAGTGTACATATCTGTGTATCTATAACTATTTATCATGGCCCATCTTCAGCCTACAAGTATATGCAAGTGTATGTCTGCATTATAATTCTGAGATATAGTCAAATGGTTCTAATGAGAAAGCCAAGGCATTGATGGTGAGACTGTTAAAATTGTAGGCAAAAAGCTAAAACATATTTATTTAAATAATTTTATATTATTGTTTCAATATTTTTAAGACAAATTTTTAAAGTTTTTTTTAATCTTAAAATTTTTAACCATTCAAAAACACCACACTTTCAAAGATGGAAGAAATCCTTAAAATCACCTAGTTTATTTCTTTCTCAAATTATGCATATTGACAATTCTTTGGATTCTGTGGAAGTCTCCTAGGGTAAAACAAAGAATGATCAAGAAGAAAAGGAGGGAAAAGATTGACACTTGCTTCTCTGGTCTTAAGATAAAGATAGGTTGTCCCAGGCATGTTCTCACTCATAGGTGGGTGTTGAACAATGAGAACACATGGACACAGGGAGGGGAGCACTACACACTTGGGTCTGTTGGGGGGAAATAGGGGAAGGTCAGTGGCGGGTGGGGAGTTGGGGGAGAGATAGCATGGGGAGAAATGCCAGATATAGGTGATGGGGAAGAAGGCAGCAAATCACAATGCCACATGTGTACCTATGCAACAATCTTGCATGTTCTTCACATGTACCCCCAAACCTAAAATGCAATAAAAGAAATTAAAAAAAAGAAAAGATAAAGATAGGTTTTTAGGATGGGGCAAGATGGCAAAATAGGATTCTTTGGCAATCATCTCCCCACAGAAAAATCTATTTTAACAACTATTAACACAAAACTACCTCCACAAGTGCTAAGAAAACCAGAAAAGAGATCACAGTACCTAGTTCTAGGGCAATGATTTTTAAAAGATGCATTAAACAGGGTAAGAAGGTTAGTTTTACATTACCCACATCACCCTTTCACAACCTCAGGGAGCACAGCATGATGAGAGATACTATCCACATTGGAGGAAAGAGAGAGAAGTGAGCACAGGATATTGCCTTGAACTCCAGCACTGGACCTGTTACAGTAAAAACCAGCACCAGGCAGACCCCAGAGCCCCATATTCCAGGCTGGTACCCAAGACTAAGCCTCTAGACTCGCTCTGGCATCAGTGGGACAACATAGCCACAGACTTCAGGCTTGTGTGGCGGACTTCATCTATGCTTTGTACCAATACTAGGCTGACTTCAGTGGCCCTGGGCTTCAGACAGCCTTCAATGGCAAGTAGCCCTCCGTGGTCCTGAGCTTCTGTCATGCCCCAGCTCCAAGTCCAGTTACATCTGCCCAAAACTTCTGGCCTACCCCAGTGTTGCACCTGTCATCGTAACAATAAATATCTTAAAGTACAAACATCAAATAACTGCTAAGAGTAAAGGCAAAGCCAAATTCAAAATATCTTAATACTTTAATGGTGATGTGTAGAACATGGATATCTTTAGTATGAAGCCTAAAAAAAACAAAACTATTAAAAAATAACTACAATAATGTGTTAAAGAATATCCACTACAAAACAATGCAATATCAAAAACTCAAAATTTAGGAGAAGGAATGGAGTAAAAGTGGGAAAATTTTTTGTGTGTGATCAAATTTGTTATTAGCTTAAAGTAACCTATTATAACTATTAGATGTTGTTTTCCAAGTCACTTGGTAACCACGAAGCAACAACCTATAGTAGATACACAAAAAGTAAAAGACAAGGAATACAAACATGTCACAAGGGAAAATCACTTAAAAGGAAGACATCAAGAGAGGAAGAAAGATACAAAGGAAATTTGCAAAATGGCGATAGCAAGTTCTTTTCTATTAACAATTACCTGGGATGCGAATATATCAAATTCTTTCATCAAAATACATAGATACAGTGGCTGAATTGATCAAAAAACAAAACACAACTACATGCTGCCTACAACATACTCAATTTATCTGTAAGGTCACACATAGACTGAAAATGAAGATCTGAGAAAAGATATTTCATGTAAATGGAAACCAAAAGAGATCAGGAGGTGCTATGCTTAGATAAAATAACCTTTAAGTCAAACATTATAAAAAGAAACAACAAAGAAGTCATTATATAATGATAAAGGGGTCAATTCAGCAAAAGGATATAACAATTATAAATATATGTGCACTCAGCATCAGAACACCCGTATATATATATATATATGTGTGTGTGTGTGTGTGTGTATATATATATATATATATATATATGTGCAAATATTAATAGATCTGAAGAGAGAGATACTGCAGTACAGTAATAATAGTGAACTTAAATGCCCCACTTTCAGCAATGAATAAGTCATCCAGATAGAAAATCAGTAAGGAAACATGGACCTAAACTATACTCTAAGTCAAATAGGCTTAACAGACATACAGAACATTCCATGCAATAGCTATAGAATGTATGTTCTTCTCAACTGCGTATGGAACATTCTTTAGGATACAATATATGTTAGAACATGAAACAAGTCTTAACAACTGAAGAAGATTAAAGTTACATCAAGTATCTTTTCTTACCACAAGGGCATAAAACTAGAAATCAGTAAAAGGAGGAACTTCAGAAAGTTCACAAAGACATGGAAATTAAACATGTTCATTTAATGGAAATTAGACAGTGTGCTTCATTGACAACCAATGAGTCAATGAAAAAATTAACAGGAGAATTTAAAAATTTTCTTGTAATTAATAAAAATGGAAACACAACATACCAAAACCTATGGGATGTAGCAAAAGCAATTCTAAGGGAGATGACTATAGCAATAAATGCCTACATCAAAAAACGAAGAAAGATCTTAAATAAAAAACAATGTTGCATCTCGAAAAACTAGAAAACCAAGAACAAATTAAATCCAAATATTAGAGCAAAAATAAATGGAGACTAGAAAAAATATAGAAAAGATCAATGAAACTAGGAGTTGTTTTCTGAAAAGATGAGCAACAATAAACCTTTAGCTAGACTAAGAACAAAAAGGCTCAAATGAATAAAACCAAAAATGAAAAAAGAGATATTACAACTGATACAATAGCAAGTAAAAGAATCCCAAGAGACTATTATAAACAATTACATGCCAATAAATTGGATAACCTAAAAAAAAATCGATAAATTTCTTGATGCATACAATCTATCAAGACTGCATCATAAAAAATAGGAAATTTTAACAAAATAATAACAAGTAAGGACATTAAATTAGTATTAAAGTCTCTCACCAAAGAAAAGCCAAGGACCTAATGGCTTCACTGCTGAATCCTTCAAACATTTAGAGAACTAATAACAATTCTTCTCCAATTATTCCAAAAAAATGGAAGCTGGGGAATTATACTATGAGGCCAGTATTACCATATTAAAGCCAGACAAAGGCACTACAAAAAAAGAACTAGAGGCCAATAACATTGATGAAAATAGGTGCAAAAATCTTCAACAAAACACCAGAAAACCAAATTCAACAGCACATTGAAAAGATCACTCATCATGATCAAATAGCATTCATCCCAGGGATACAAGTATGGTTCAACATACACAGAGCAATAAGTGTGCTACATCCGATTAGCAGTATGAAGGACAGTGGCCATCCACAGATACAGAAAATTATTTGAAAAATTCAACATCCTTTCATGAGAAAACTCTTAACAAATTTTGTATAAAAAATTTGTTCCTCAACACAATAAAGGCCGTATATTATAAACCCATAACTAACATGATATTCATCAGGGAAAAGTTGAAAGCTTTTCCTCTAAGATCTAGAAGAAGACAAGGATGCCCCTTCTCATCACTTCTATTAAATATAGTACTGGCAGTCCCTAGCCAGAGATATTAGGCAAGAGAAAGAAATAAATGGCATCCAAATTAGAAAGGAAGAAGTATTAATAAATTGTCCTGGGCCAGGCATAGTGGCTCATGTCTGTAATCCCAGCACTTTGGGAGGCCAAAGCAGGGTGGATTACATGAGGTTAGGAGTTCAAGACCAGCCTGGCCAGCATGGTGAAGCCCCATCTCTACTAAAATACAAAAAACCAGCCAGGCCTGGTGGCGGTGCCTACAGTTCCAGCTACGCTGGAGGCTGAGGCAGAAGAATTGCTTGAACCTGGGAGTCAGAGGTTGTAGTGAGCCAAGATCATGCCATTGCATTCCAGCCTGTGTGACAGAGCAAGACTTCATCTCAAAAATAAAAAATAAAATAAAATAAAATAAAATAATCTCTGTTTACATATTATAGAAATTTAGATATAGAAAATTCTAAAGATGCCATAAAAAAATGGTTTTTGTGTGTGCTTTCACATTAACAATAGCTACAAAAGAGGAAAAACAAATACATTTAACCAAGAAGATGAAAGACCTTTACCCTGAAAACTATAAAATTTTGATTAAAGAAATTGAAGAAGACAAAAGCAGATGGGAAGACAGCCTGTATTTATGGATTGGAACAATTAATGTTGTTAAAATGTTTAAACTATCCAAAGTGATCTATAGATCGCCTCTCAAAATACTGATGAAATCCTTCACAGAAATAAGTAAAACAGTCCTAAAGTTTATATTGACCACAAAAGACTCCAAATAGCAAAAGCAATCTTGAGCAAAAAGAACAAAGCTAGTGTCATTACACTATCTGACTTTGAAACATGCTACACATCTTAAGGAGATTTTGGGCTGAGACAATGCGGTCTTCTAAATGTACAATCATGTCATCTGCAAATAGAGACAATTTGACTTCCTCCTTTCCTAATTGAATACCCTTTATTTCCTTTTCTTGCCTGATTGCTCTGGATAGAACTTCAATACTATATTGAATAGGAGTAGTGAGAGACGGCATCCTTGTCTAGTGCCAGATTTCAAAGGGAATGCTTTCAGTTTTTGCCCATTCAGTACGATATTGGCTGTGGGTCTGTCATAAAGAGCTTTTATTATTTTGAGATATGTTCCACCAATACCTAGTTTATTAAGAGTTTAAAAGAACAGTCATTACAGTGAACTGGCAACCAACAGAGTGGGAAAAAATTTTTACAATCTACCCATCTGACAAAGGCTAATATCCAGAATCTACGAAGAACTAAAACAGATTTACAAGAAAAAAGCAAACAAACCCATTCAAAAGTGGGCAAAGGTTATGAACAGACACTTTTCAAAAGAAGACATATATAAGGCCAACAAACATATGAAAAAATGCTCATCATCACTGGTCATCAGAGAAATGCAAATCAAAACCACATTGAGATATCATCTCCTGCCAGTTAGAATGGCGATCATTAAAAAATCTAGAGACAACAGATGTTGGAGAGGATGTGGAGAAATAGGAACACTTTTACACTGTTCGTGGGAATGTAAATTAGTTCAACCATTGTGGCAGACAGTGTGGCAATTCATCAGGGACCTAGATATAGAAATTCCATTTGACCCAGCAATCCAATTACTGGTTATATATCCAAAGGATTATAAATCATTGTATTATAAAGACACATGCACACATATGTTCATTTGTGCATGGTTTACAATAGCAAAGACCTGGAACCAACCCAAATGCCCATCAATGATAGACTGGACAAGGAAAATGTGGCACATATACACCATGAAATACTATGCAGCCATAAAAAATGATGAGTTCATGTCCTCATAGGGAAATGGATGAATCTGGAAACCATCAGTCTCAGCAAACTTACACAAGAACAGAAAATCAAACACCGTATGTTCTCACTCATAGGTGGGTGTTGAACAATGAGAACACATGGACATAGGGAGGGGAGCATCACACATTGGGGTCTGTTGCAGGGGGCTAGGGGAGGGACAGTGGGGGATGGGGAGGTTTGGGAGAGATAATATGAGGAGAATGCCAGATATAGGTAATGGGGGGGATGGAGGCAGCAAACCACCTTTCCATGTATGCACCTATGCAACAATCCTGCATGATCTGCACATGTACCCCAGAACCTAAAATATAATTTAAAAAAATAATGCTGCACAGCTACGGTAACCAAAACCACATGGTACTGGCATACAAGCAGACATGGAGACCAACTGAGTAGGATAGAGAGCCCAGAAATAAATCCATGCATCTAAAGCAAACTGATTTTCAGAAAAAGGTGTAAAGTATACATAATAGGGAAAGGACAGTCTCTTCAATAAATGGTGTAGGGAAACAATTTCCACAGGCAGAGGAATGAAACTAGACTCTTCTTTCTAACCACATACAAACAAATAACTCAAAAATTGATTAAAGAGTTAAATGTAAGACCCAAAACTATAAAACTACCAGAAGAAAGCTTAGGAAAAGAGCTCCTCCATGGCACTAGTCCAGGCAAAAAATTTTAAAAAAATTTTATTTTTTTAAATAAAATTTCAAACTCATGGGCAACTAAAACAAATATAGATAAATAGGATTACATTAAACTAAAAGCTTCTGCACAGCAAAAGAAACAATAAACAAAATGAAGAGACAACCTAAAGAATGAAATAAAATATTTGCAAACTATATATCTGATAAGAGGATAATATCCAAAATATATAAGAACCCAAACAACTCAACAGCAAGAATCAGATAACCCAAAGGAAAAATGGGCAAAATATATATTTCTCAAAAGAAGACATGAAGGAATATGAGGTATGCAGAACAACAGTATATTAAAAATACCCAACATCACTAATCATCAAGGAACTACAAATTTAAATCACCAAATATTACTTCATATCTGTTAGAATAGTTCTTATCAAAATGGCAAAAGATAATGAATGTTATTAAGAATGTGGAGAAAACAGAATCCTCATACATTGTTGGTTGGAATGAAAATCAGTATAGCCATTATGAAATACAGTATGGAGGCTCCTGAAAACATTAAAAATAGAAATATCATATTATCCACCAATCCCATTACTGGGTGTACAGCTAAAGAAAATGAAATCAGTATGTTAAAAAGATATCTGCATCCCGTCTTGATTGTAGCATTATTCACAATAGCCAAGATATGGACTCAACTTAAATGTCCATCAGTGTAAGGATGAAGAAAATACAGTAACATAAACACAATGGAATACTATTCAATCTTAAAAAAAGAAGAAAATCCTGTCATTTACAACATGGATGAAACAAAGGACACTATGCTAATTGAAATAAGCCAAGCACAAAAAGACAAACACCACATGATCTCACTCGTATATGAAATCTTAAAAAGCTGATCTCATAGAAGTAGGGAGTAGAATGGGGGCTGAAGTGGTTAGGGGGAGAAAGGATTGGGAAGATGTTGGTCAAAAGATACAAAATGTCAGTTAGATAGGAGGAATAAATTCAAGAGATCTATTGTACAAAATAATAGAATAGTTAATAATATATTGTATTCTTGAAAATTTCTAAGAGTGGATCTAAGGTGTTTTCACCATAAAAATGATAGCTGTGTGAGTTAATGCGTGTATTCATTAACTAGATTTAGTTATTCCAAAATACATGCATATAGTCATGGGCCACATAATGATGTTTTGGTAAAGACAAACAGCAGGTCTGTTTGTCTACATATAAGGACTACATATATGTTCTGAGAAATACTACAGTATACAGCCCAAGAAGGTAGTAGGCTATCTCATCTAGGTTTGTGTAAGTATGCTCTATGATATTAACACAAGAAAATCACCTGACACATTTCTTGGAACACATCCGGATTGTTGAGCCATTGCTTTAAAGCATCGCATTGTACATGATAAGTATGTACATTTTTATCTGTCCATTTAAATAAACAAAATCATAATCATCTTCATCAAAATGATCACCATGTCAATAGTAGCTAATATTTATTAAATTATTCTTATGTGTGTTTATTAAGAACTCCACTCAGTCTATATATTAACTTAATTAGGAAGGTATTATTTAATATTTTAGATTCACAATGACAATGTACATCTCCCTTTGTCATTTCACTGTTCTTTCCATTTTGCTACTTCTGAACATTTTTATAATATATATTCAGTTATAATTTCATATTTTGGCAATTCCAAAATCTGCACTTGAATATCCATTTATATCTTGAAGGTACCCTCTTCTAAAGTTGAAGAGAGCGTTAAGTTGACCAATAATAAATAAATAAATTCATACATGAATAAATAAATAAAAAGAGACATTCAGCAAATTTTTTCTCAAAATTATTCTCAAAAACAAGAATAATTCTGAGAAAATGCCAGTGGCAAAGTGGTTGAATCTTCATAAATGTCCTTGTAAAAACTGATAGAACAACTAAATATCAAACAAAACCCAAAACACACAAAAAACACATACAACAAAAGTAGGTGACACATTATCCCCATGAATTCCAAAATACAAGTACGTGGAAATAAATGACTGACAACCACAAGAACTGTGCAGCATCGCCTCCTGGATAGGAGGAAGTAAAGAAAAGTACCAGTGAGTCTGACTTGGGAACAAGAACATTTTACAATAGCAATCTTGGTTGATTTTATGAGTTAACTTGGGCCAGATTATGGTGCACAGTTGTTTAGTCAAACACCAGCTTACATGTTGCTGGGAAAGCATGACTTTAAATGTGACTAACATTTAAATCAGCAGACTTTGAGTAAAGCAGATTATGCTTTGTAATGTGAGTTGGCCTCATCCAGTCAGTCAGAGGCTATAAGAAAAAAAGATGGAGTTCCTCCAAAGAGGAAGGAATTCTACCTCCAGACTGCAACATAGAAGTTCTGCTTCAGTTTCCAGCCTTTGGACTCAAGACTTCAACATCGACTCTTGCAAAAATTTTCACCTTCCCAATGTGCCCTGCAGATCTTACACCTGCCAGCCCACTCTCACATAAGTTAATACCTTAAAATAAATAAGATAGATAGATATTGAGAAAGAGAGAAAGCTGTGCACAAAAGCACACATTCTGTTGGTTCTATTTCTCTGGAGAACCTTGACTAACACAACAGCTAACTGATATTTACTGGAAAGCATGGTTGGCCAACTTAAAAGTGATTATTGGGGGCCGGGCATGGTGGCTCACACCTGTAATCTCAGCGCTTTGGGAGG
>NW_016107751.1:741708-764831 GCF_001604975.1 Cebus imitator
AAAAAAAAAAAAAAAAAAAAAAGACTGTTGAAACTAGGAAGATTTTGTCCAGTTTAATAACAAATGACTGCAAGAGTCCCACAATAATGTCTGAAGGGACTAGGACAGACTATATCATGTCATCTCACGATGTTAGTCATCCAAAACTCAACCAAGATAGGACCAACCTGAGGAAAAATGTGGAAAAGAATCAAATTTGAGCAGGGCAGGAAGAATAAATATTAAGGAAGAAAAGTTCTTCATAGGATAAGAATAAATATAGGAAAATAATACACAGAAGAATCTTAGCATGACATCATATTTTTAGCACTTTTAGAGAAAAAGACAAAAGGGACAAATCTATGAAGTTATAAAAGATATCCTGAGCCACATCTTCTTCTAAAAATTCAAAAAAATACATAAAATTAAGCGACAGAAAAAGTTCAATGTCAAATATCATACAAGTTATAAGAAGAAAATGATGACCAAAACAATCTCCCTATGGACAATAAATGCATAACAGAAAGATGAGTCCACAAAATGCATCAACTGTAACCTATTTCAAAGAAACCTAAAAATAATTAAGAAAATGATATATATATGAAAGAACTAAATAAATTAAAAATTAGAAAATCTTGGAAGTGAGGAAAAGTACTCAGGAAAGAAATAGGAATTTAAAAAATTTCAGAAATGAAGTCTATGTTAGAAGGAGCATGAGAGAAAATAAACATAATAAAAGTTTAGGAGAAACTGAAGGTGAAAAAGAAAAATTTTCAATTGAGTAAAGAAGGCTATAAAAACGACCAAAAAAGTGACAAATACTGAAGACAAGCAAAGATTAATAAGTATATCCATAGTAGGAAACACTGAATAAGAAAATTGATGCAAGGGGAAAAAATGCTAAATTCTACAATAAAATTCTGAAATTAAAAAGATTCAGCATTACATATCAAAAAAGCATATTACATATGCTTTTATCCAACTTATGACAACCCAGAATGACCAGCTTCAAGACATATTTTAAAATTTTTCTGAGCTAAGTAAAGGCAAGCTCTTTTGGACAAGAGACTTGGAAAGAAAATTGTGTTATCACTGAATTTTTCTACAGCAACACTTTAAAACAAATGTAAACGCATAATACATTTAAGATACTCAAGAGTAAAAATGTAGGTCAAAGATTTTATACCTAGCAAAGGGACTTTCAAGAATAAAGGGCATTCCTGGTGGTCTAGTAGTTAGGAAAAGAAAAAAAGGAAGAAAAGGCAAATTTGCAAGTTACCAACATTCAAGAACTCTAGAAATATTGTTCCCATGAGGCCTTGAGAAACCTACCAGAGAACAAACTTCACACAACCAAAATGACTAGAGAGACACTGACATAAAACTAGTGGTGAGCACTAAATACATAATTTCTTGTAAAATTAATACTAAAAGAGACCTAAAAAGGAGAGATTATAATATTCAATACTATACATAGATACAGGACAATGTAAGACATTTTTAAAAAAAAAAGATAAGGAGAGTGAAAACAACAAATAAAAAAATTATTTTTTCTAAATAAGATTGATGGTAATAGAATTGTTATCCTGAGACAATTATGCAGGTGATGTGGGATAAAGGAAATGAGAAATTTTCAGAAATTCTAATCATATTATCCCCTGTGTCCTTGAGAACTGAGTTTCTTAATGTGAAAGGGAAGAGACACAGATGTAACATAAAACAAATGAAGTAAAACCTTTGTCCTCCAACATTTGCATAGGAAGTACCAGTATGAATTTATGAGATATTTTGTCTTCAATATAAACTCATTAAATATACAATATGCATATACATATGTGTATATTTTTATATATGTACACATGTACACACACATATAAAATGCATTAGCTTTGTCCACTGAGAAGATCCGCTCTGAAAAGCTTAACTCTGTCCATTGAAAAGATCTAGAAATAATGACCAACAGAACTGTAACGAGTAAACCAAATATTATATTCCCACCAAAGGAAAAACAGAATACCATCATGTAGCCTTCCTAAAACCATCAAACCTGAGGTAGATGTTGGATAAAGATGATGAGTTTGATTTCGACATACTGTATTACACAGATAGAACAACATAGGAACTGAAAATAAGATGCTGAAGCTTTTGGAAAACAAGAATAAATATTCAAGTGTTGTTTGTTAAGAAAAATTACAGAGATCTAACCATTAAAAATCAAGAATCAAAGCATGGCTAAATGACAATAAATATCCATTACAACATTCAGAGAAGTGAGAGATGTTTAGAAGAGCTAATAAAATCATGGGAGTCATATAAGGAGAAGGTTTAAAGAAGCAACTTCTTGAAGTATTAGTTTTCAGCCAAAGACTTAAATGTACAAGACAGTCATCAGTTCCCCAGCCTTTTCATAGTGTAATTGCAATAATAATTGCATCATAAAATTACAAAACACCCAAAATGTTGGGAACTTCATTTGCACTTCAAATTTAAATCACCGCAGCAAAAATAAAATCTTTGTAACTGTACATTGTGCAGTCATTAACATCTTCATTTTCTAAAGCAGAAGACTGACACACAGAGATATCAAATGACTGTGGAAATCTTAACTGGTGGAAGAAGAAAATGAAGCCAGTTTGCTGTTGTTTTCATTATCAGCATCAGGGTCTATTTTGGGGAGATCCTGTCTCTATTCTTGAACACTTTAACTAGAATATTGAAAGATTTCCTCATGTGTGTCATTTACCACTATGTAGTTATCAATATCTAGCTAAGAAGAAATTGCAAATTTATAGCTTGATTCTATATCTTGGAAAACATCAAGGCCCTATCATAGCAAGATGGACAACAGAGGGTGCCCTTCACTTTGAGAATAAGATGCATTGACTAATCATTTCCTGAATCATTACTAAGTGATGCTTCATAAAATTCTTGGCAACTGAGCCTTTTAAGCTGCAACAGATGTGAAGTGGTGAGTAATATACTTCCGTATTTTTCTCCCTAAAGGCAGTTGAAATTCAAATAATCAAAGTCAAACTGAAGGCAAACTCATGATAGTTAATTAAATTTTGATGCCAACGGAAAGCCTTATATAATACCTGGAGATATTAACATAGAAAGCTTTGCAAAATGAAATCAGAAGCTACTTGGTGTTAACCGATTTCCAAGTCAAAAGAGAGGGGGATAAGTAGCAGGAAAACTTTCATGCTGATAGTAACAATGGACTTCCAGAAAAATGTCGTACTTAACAACCAGTGCCTTTGCTAATTGCTTTTTAGATTTTTCCACTGAGTAGAGTTACATATTCCCCATACAACTTACTAGGAAAACATTTACTTAAACCCTCCTTGACTTTTCACTGAAATAACAGTAAAGGGCATCACCTTCTGGTACTTGAGTTGAACAAAATGCTTTCAGCAAAGTCATTCTATATTTGCAGTAAACTAATTTCTCATAAAGAATGAAAGTTCCACATAGGGAAAAAGTAACAATTTTTACCATAATTTGTAAAAGATGCTTTCACAAGAAAAATGAGGCATGGAATCCACAGGTTTCAAATGAAAAACCCGTCTGAAAATAAGGTGAACAGCTGGCAAACTCTTGGCTTCCCCAAGAGTTTCAGGCTGAGAAGCCCATTCATTGCAGCGTGCGTACATCCCTCCTAATCCTTTTAACCCCTCCCCCACACACTTACATGCAAAGCATTGGAATCCTTAAAAATCGCTAGAACTGATGACTAAGACCTGATGTTCTAGGAGCTTCTTCAGAACTCCTGATAAACATTCTTCCTCTCTGGATGTGCAAACTTTATATTATCAACTATGTCAAATGAAAACCATCGACCTTTGATCCTTTTGCTTTACATTCAAAGTAAAAGAATGAATTTATATTTTATTAATTTCAGGTTCCTTCAGATATGTAATTTAATATGCCAGTGATACAAGTGACTCTCCAGAAAATAGAGCAGAGATTCTCAGCTTTTCCAAGGACAGGATTTTTTCGTTCTATACCCCAGGCTGGAGTGCAGTGACACAATCTCGGCTCACTGCAACCTCCGCCTCCGGAGTTCAAGTGATTCTCATGCCTCAGCCTCCTGAGTAGCTGCGATTACAGGTGGCTGCCACCATGCCCAGGTAAGTTTTGTATTTTTAGCAGAGACTGGGTTTCATCATGATGACCAACTTGGTCTCAAACTCCTGACCTCAGGTGATCTGCCAGCCTCAGCCTCCCAAATTGCTGTGATTACAGGCATGAGCCACCGTGCCCAGCAAGGGTTTTCTTTTTAATATCAAAAGCTTTGCAGCCTCTTCTCCTGGTAACAGTTGTATTTTTATTATAAGGCGATTAAGGAATTACAATGATGGCAAGAAGTTACTAAGTATCCAGTATTATTTCTAATGATTTATATTTTGTCTACAATATCAATATCTATATATATTTGAAAAAATAATATGTTTACTCCATAATGAGATTTGTACCCATAGGAATTTGTTAATATTATCAAACAAATAACTCTATCCATTGCTTTTCCTTTTCTCTCTTGAGAAAATCAGTACTGTTTTCCAGAGGGCTCATTTTTGTCTTAAGATCCTTCACATTGTATCCATAAAAATTAAGAACAAATGTATAAAATAAAAATTCTTCATGTGTTCAAAGAGGATTCAATACAAATCTGAGTATTATGATAAGAAGCAGTGCTGTTTCTCACTCAGCTGGCTCCACAAAGTCTCCTACAGACCCAGGCTGAAGCAAAGCAGCTGGTGCTTTACGGCTCCTCAGTGTGCTGCCTCTCTTACCTTCTCAATTTCAACTAATGACATGCATCTTTCCTTTACCTAAGATAGGCACCTTGACGAAGTCTCTTGACCCATTCAATCCAACATAAGTTATGCCTGCTCCTACTGCTCCAGTGGAGCCCTTCACATTTTCACACCTGGACAATGCTGGAGTCATACCTCTTCCTTCTCGCTTCCCACTTCAAGTCTTAACCACCTTGTGAACACCAAAGACGCAGCGAAAATGTAACTTCCACTGTCAAGTTACCTCGGTTTCTCTAAAAGTGTTTTATCTCATGGAATTTACACTTAATGTCACCTAAACAAATGATTTTAAAAATAATCTAATATCTCCTATCATAGTTTGCAACCAACACAGGGCAGGGACTACACCATCATTACTATGGTCTCTTCAATACGTGTCTGTTTGTGGCTGTCAGCAAATATCTCTATCAAAAGCTTCTAACAGTTCTCCCAGATTGTAGGAACTCAAGTTCAAGAACTTTAGAGTTGTCAGAACCAAAGTGGTCCCGAATCTCTCTCTTTATTCACATCTCTCTACCATTAGCTTCACATCTTCCTTCCACTTTACTAGTAATTACCAGATATTTCAGCTACATGGCCTCATTTTCTGTCTTTGAAATGTATTCGTTTTACTTTCACAAAACGCTACATTTTTTCACTGAATACATTTTCCCTGATACCCTTTCTGATCGCTCTTCAAGTCCATCTACTAATCTTTCTAACTGTGGAAATCTTCCTCATCTTTTATACATAATTAAAATGTTAGCTCTTCTGCAGAAACATCTACATTTTATCATTCAGAATTAATTGCCTTTTTTTTCTCTTGTGTCTCAGAGTGCTTCACATATGCTTCTTTTACAGCAGAAAACACAGTAGAGTCTATGCCTTCCTGTGACAACAGCTGAAGCCTAAAATACAACAATTTAACCTAACAAAGCTTGTTTCTTGCTTACAGAATATATGGATAGGTCTGGCACCTTCCCAGGGCTATTCTCTATGAAATGACTTCATTAGTCCACCAGGCTGCTTCCAAATTGTGTCTCTGATATGGAAACATGAGGCTTCCTTAACCATCTCAGGAGGGCAAAATAAACTGAAGACTCGTGCAGGGGCTTTGAATGACTCAGCTCAGAAGTGATGTGCGGAGAATCTATGGGCAAAATTAGTCACACTGTCCAGTTTAATGCAAGTGTGCCTTCAAAAAAGATGACTGGGTATTTGTGAGCACTCATATGAAGTATCGGAGAGACTTGCATTAAATATATTTATGTATTTACTTGTCTCCTTTTGCTAAACTGTGAGTTCAAGAGGAAAGCAGTATATTCATTTCCATACCCCAGAACTTTAGCCAGTAGCATGCACTGAGTTAGACATCAATAAGTTATTGTCAGACTAAATTGAATTAAATTACAGGTAAAATAAGGTTGTACTTAGCTTTAAGGAGAAGGAACAAACTCTATTTCGTCACCTTTATTAGCAGGCTGTAGTCACACAGTCATAATAAGGAATCTAAAAGATTAATGGAGTAAGCAAGAATCACGCAGCTAGACTTCCGAGCTTCAAATTCTGACTCTCTCACATTTAGCTGTATAGGTTTTGGAAGATTACACAATATACCTTTACCTCAGTTTCCTCAAAAGTTTGTTAAAAATATTAAATGAGTAATTCATGTAAAATATTCAAACAGTATCAAAACACAGTAAGTACTCAACATCTTATGTAGGATTATTCATTTATTGCATGAATAAGATACCAAAGCTTTCTAATTGTTCTTAGTGAAAAATTCCAAGTACTTTCCACACTATCTAGGATCTGTATGAACTGATCTTCATTGACCACACCAACTTCAGTGAAAACTATTTCCCTCTTTGTTAGTGATGCTTCAAGCATTTCAATCTTCTTTATGTTTTTTGTTGGTTGGTTGGTGGGATTATGCCAAATTATCTCCTACTTTCAGACTTTTAAACAGCTTCCCCAAATTATTACAGTTCCACCCCCACCCCCACCAGAAAACCACAGGTATGCCCTTTCTCATCATTTAGGTTTCAGATCAAACATCGTCATTGGAGAGGTTTCCCTGATCACCTCATCTAAAGTTGCCAACTGCATTGCCCAGTCATCCTCTAACGTATCTCCTTGTATTATTATCTTCACAGCATGACTTGTACCTATTAAGTTGTGAGTTAAAACTTTTTCTGAGCCGGGTGCAGTGGCTCATGCCTGTAATCCCAGCACTTTGGGAGGCCGAGGCAAGTGGATCACCTGAGGTGGGGAGTTCAAGACCAGCCTGACCAACATGATGAAACCCTGTCCCTTCTAAACTTACAAAATTAGCAGGGCGTGGTAGCGCATGCCTATAATCCCAGCTACTTGGGAGGCTGAGGCAGGAGAATCCTTTGAACCAGGGAGGCAGAGGTTGCAGTGAGCTGAAATCTCACCATTGTACTTCAGCCTGGGCAACAAGAGCAAAACTCCATCTCAAAAAAAAATAAAAATAAAAACAAAAACACGTTTTCTGTCCTCTCAATATATGACATTGCAGAGTTTAAGTCGTTTGTGCAAGGTTACATTGCTAGCACTGGATTAAAACTCAGTCTGGCTCCAATGCCTCTACTCTTGATCACTATGCTCCACTTCCTTGTTAGCCACTTCACCTATTTTCTCATTTAATACAAAATATAGTGGTGGTTTTAAATGCAAGTGCTAGAATAGCTAATTCAAAAGAACTTAAATGATAAGCATCTGTACTATATCACATAAAGAAAGTCTTCCAGGTGATGATGTAATCAAGGATGTAGACTGTCCATCTTTCTGCTCTGCTACACTCTGTAGGTCAGTGATGCCTCCCCTCAAGGTCAGAGGACTAAAGCAATTTCAGACATCACACTTGGGAATGAACATACTAAGGAAAGATGGCCATTTTTTTCCATGAATATACTTTTTGGAGAAAGAACCTTCCCAGGAGGAATTCAGTGGTACTTCCCTAGGTCCAAGTAACCAGACCTGGGTCATATGACCCTGATCCAACTGAAGAGAGGTTGAGAAAGTAAGAAACTGATATGTGGAGCCTCTAGAATTAGAGGCAGACTCTGACAACACATGTGTGTATATGTGTCTAAAAGCAAGAACAAACAAATTAGTGTGAGGCAAGCTGAGGGCACACTAGGATGGCAGCGGGTAAGCAATCGGCAGTGCCTCCCAGAAGCTAGCATTCTATCTTTATATCACAGATGAGAAAACAGACTCCAAGAAGTTAAAAACTTGCACAAAGCTACCTAATTGGTAAGAGGCAAAATCAGATTCAAATCTAGAGTGTTGGTGTTAAAGTGAGAACTGTAGCAACCGTATTATACCGACTCCACATTTACCCCTAATCTATGCCGTGATGCTTCCCTTATTCCATGTAATCCATTGGTGACTTGTGCTTTGGTTTGTAACTTGGTATCTTCACGTTATAGTCAACTTCCTCTTCTTACAAAAATCATCTTACCCTTGACTGTCACATGCAACTTAGGTTACATGTGTCAAAATAGTATTCAGTGTCAAGGTTCTTAATATTTTTAGTTTCTAAAATTGTATCCTGTGGTGATTTACAGGGGAACAGATACAAGAATAGCTATTTATTGAAGGCTCAACTAAGCATTGCCTGTGTAACCATGACTGACTCATCCTTGTAATTTTAAAGACAGCTGCATAACATAAAACATCATAGATGCTTAAAATAAGTTTTTATTTTTGTTTTTGTTTATTTTAACATATAACCACATTATAAAGTCATACCATGCACTTCTCAACTTAGAATTTAAGTGTATTTCCTTTCAAACTGTTTCTTTAAATGTTATAATTAGAATTCACATTTATATTAACATTTGGTACCCTTATTTTTTGCTTAACTTTGTAACAAAATATAATTTCATGCTTGCCATATAAGCTTTAAAATCATCATTTAAATATGCAATATTTCAGTATTTAGGTCCATCTTAATCACTACCTAATGTTGAGCATTCAGTGTTTCCCATTGTTCTGTTATTATAAGCAAAGTGTGATATGCATCTCTGTGAATATTCAGTATTATTTTCTTATACCATATTCCCAGAAGTGGAATGATTAAGTCCAAGAAGATAAAAGATTTTTTCTTCTCCAGCAGTTTGCCAAATTGCTTTCTGAAAGTATGGGGTCAATTTACAGTGTGATCTGTAATGTATGAGAGCAGTAATTTCTCTGTGCTCTCACCCTTGGTGAGAAATACATTTCTAAATTGATAACTTAAAATGAGCCTTCCTTTTGTAATATGAGAAAGACAAAAAGAGAAATTGAGAGAAAAAAGTCATAGAATCTATGCATTCTGCTGGGCTTACAGTTTAGAAGGGGCAAAATAAATATAAATAACTGTCAGCAAAACACTATTGTGGACAGAGAATGAACAGAGAAACTATATAGTGAAAGAAATGTGCTCTGACTATTGTGGAAGCTTGGAAAGTAGCACAGTATTTGAGAAACCTCAATAAAGGTAAAGAGGGGAATGGTGGGTAGAGAGGGCACACAAATTATAGGCATGAGCAAGAGCCAAGAGGTGTATGATCAATGAGGGACACATGTTGAAATTTGCTGTCTGAGGTCATAAGAGAGTCAAGTGGGAGTCAAAGAATGAAAGAGAGAACTCTGGTAGGAAAGAAAGAGTAAGATCTTGGAGGGCATTATGATGTAATATAATAGCTTCTATGCAATTCTGTAGATTATGGAATATCACTGCATAGTCTTAAGAAGAAAGTGGGCAAGTCAAACTTCTTTTTAGATCACTGTATTTCATCATGCACTTTATAATAGCAACATCAGTATCACCCGGGAACAAAGAAATGCAAATTCTCAGCTCCCACCTGAGATTTGTTGGGTCCAAACTCCATGAGTAAAGCCCAGCAATTTGTATGTTAACAAACCCCCCAAGTGAATCTGATGTGAAGTAAAGTTTGGGAACCACTAACTTAAATTAACATTCTGGTGGCTTTGATGTGGTAAGGCTAAATGTAAGAGGACCAGTCAGGAGGCTGCTGCAAGGGTCTAGTGGAGACATGATGGGTCCTAAATTTGAGCAGGGGGATTGAAATCATTTGGATTGACTGAGTTTACATAGGAAGAATATGTAGATGGAAACTTTTTGCTTAGGACAGAATCCTGAGGTTATATAAATTCTTAAGAGGCCAGGCTGGGCACAGTGGCTCATACCTGTAATCCCAGCATTTTGGGAGGCCTAGGTGGGTGGATGGCTTGAACTCAGGAGTTCGAGATGAGGCTGGGCAACAGGGTAAAGCCCTGTCTCTACAAAAATTAGCCAGACATGGTGGTATCCACCTGTAGTCCCAGTTATTCAGAAGGCTGAGGTGAGGTTTTCCCATGACTTTATTTATAAGAACAGGTGGCCTGCTGGTGAGTCATAAAGTGCCAGCCCCTGGATTAGACAATTACAATAAGGATTAAGGAAAGATTTTTTTTCATTTGTTTACTTTTGCTGTTTTTAAAATGGGAAAGTAATGTACATATTTATAAGCTAGGAAAAAAAGTCAGTAAAAATAAACTCTCAGTAAAATTAAAGAATGTACCTAGTCTTTTATTTAACAATATTTGTTGAACTTATACTATGTTCCAAACATTATTCTAGGCATGACACTTTTGGAATAAACAAGATAGACAAGATCCCAAAAACATCAAAAAAGATAGAATCAATAGATAACACATAAGACATACTAGCTGATGTTATATGCCATAAAAAATAATAATAATAAAGCAATAAAATAGGGTGATGTGAAGTGAGTAGCGAGGGCCAGCTGGGCTCCTCTAGCTTTGCAAACAGGAAAGACCTTTCTGAGCAAGTTGCATTTAAGCCTTTCTATGGCCTGAATGTTTGCATCCCCTCAAAATTCGTATGTTGAGCCTTAATCCCCAGTACGGTGGTATTAAAAGATAAAGTCTTTGGGACATCACAAGAGCTCTGCAACTGCCTTCATGAACAGGATTAGAACAGGATTAAAGAAGGTGGAAGGGAGATTGTTTGCCTTTTCCACCATGTGAGGATGGAGAGAAAGCACTACCTATGAGGAACCAGCCCTCAGCAGACACCAAATCTGCTGGTACCTTGATCTTGGACCTCCCAGCCTCCAGAATACTGAACAATAAATGTCTATTGTTTGTAAATTACATAGTTTAAGGTGTTTTGTTATAACAGCCTGAACTGACCAAGACAAGCCTTGACCTGAATGCTAGAAAGTGCAGTAGAGAGAGGTAGTGACTGGCAGGACAAGTCCCTAGAAGGGAGGATTGTAGGGATCAAAGGAATGAATTTGACTTGGATGAAGGAGAACTGCTTATCTTATCAGGCAAAAAATAGGTGGAAAGGTTGGCCATACATGTCTTTAAGTTCACAGGTGGAAAGAGCAGAATGACTACATTTAGATTTCATGATGAAGTAAAAGATAAGATTACCCAATTAGAATGGGTTAGAATGGAAGTTAAATTGAGAATTTAGGTAGAATTGTGAATAATTGGTGGGAGAAAGGACAAGAAAACTCACCAGAGTCAAATAAAGAATTAAAAGGTAGCAGTGAAAATCCGTCCGTATTGGGCATAGCCATGAGAAATGTCTGCCTACATGAATACTGCCAACATCATCAGGAAGGCAGAATTGCAGCATGTTCTTCAGGGTTCATAATGTACTTCAAACACATGTGTCTCTGACCAAATCACTGACTGCATCCATGTTGCATTTGAAGATTCAGTGATCTGTAGTACAGATTCACAGAGATAAGCTCACTCAAGAGACTATGTTTCACAAACTTACAGGCAAAGACTAGGAACTGTAGAAACCATTTGTATCACCTAGTATGGCCTATCACAATGATTTATAAGACAATGAAATTGAGGCCTTAGATAATGTTTTCAAAAATACACTGGAAGCTGCTGTGGGACACTGAAGTATGTGCCACAGGGTAGAGAGAGGTACTGTCTGCCAGAAAAAAGGGCCATTCTGGAAAATCCACAAAACCCAAGAAAGGGGGGAATAAGAACAGATCCAGAGTGTGGCAAATTAGATAAAGTGGGAAAACAGGCCTTAGCCAGCTGGATGGAATGTAAGGTTTTATAATACTAATGGTTACTAGGGATTGTAAGGGTAGAAAGAAGACAAAAAAATCCTAAAACTTGGTACTCAATTCCTCAGCTAAGTGGACTTTGGATGTTGAACTTGAGATGGTTTGTAGCATCTTAGAATTTTCAGCTCCAAGAAACTCAGAGATGAGGTTTCACTTCCCGAAGGGCTATTAAATAGCTTTCAAGAAGTTGAAAAGAAAATCCCCAGGGACAAATTCCAAAGAAGTGTTGAAACAATGTTTCAATGTCGGGCATACCATAAAAAATAAGCCAAAAATCTGATGAGTTAAAATGGAGAATCCAAAAACTAAGTGAAAGAGAAAATAGATATGAATTAAAAGGTTTTGAGTAGAAGATGGTACAATATAGAAGAGTTACTATCTGTGCCAGTGAATTGAGTGATTGTGACTTTTTCTAGAAGCCTGAAGTCTTAACGTAATCAGGAAGATGGCCCTAAGAGTACGTATCTGGATCTAGGAAGGATACCAGCCTCTGCCATGGCAGATTGATAGACAAGCTGGGCTCACTGAGCAAGTCTTGATATTCTAGGGATAAGTGGGCAAGAGTTTATTTTCAAACTCAGGCAGGACATTGGACAAGGGTTGTCTCTATACTGTTTCAAAGTTCCTCCATGTTCCTAGAATGAGAATTGGTCATACTGCTTCAAAGAGTGGGAATAGGCCTAGGACAAGGTAGTTCACTACAGCCAACCACCATTATTACATACTGAGACAGAATACCTGATTTTAGGTAAGAATTTCTATTTTTCCTATAATTTTCTACTATTCTGTGAATATTTCCTGTCTATTCTAGGACACTGATGATACAGCAATTTTCAATGATGTATCTAAAGGATACAACAGAAAGACAGAGATAGTGTTGATGCAATATATCAGTGCATGCCAAAATATGTTCAATGTAATATTAGTTCCAATATTAGTGAATGTGATAAAAAAAAGGATTTGATAATTAAAAATCATGAGAAACAGTTCAATGAATTAAATATTTTCTATACTATAGGACTTCTCAGAGGCATAGATATGATAAATTTATTGTAGCCTTCTAGGAGGTATACAGAATAGAGTACTTGTCCATGTTATCTCATCCTGGAACACATTTTGAAAGTGCACTTAGTGAGACTAGTTTTCTACAGCACACTTAAGAAAATCTTTTAGATTTAAGAAAAAATGATGTGAGAAGGGTATTACAATTTTACCTTCTACTGTGCAGCACCTATGTATTGCCCATTCAACATAAAATAAAAAATTCTGGAGAGAATCCACAGCTGCAAACACAAAGATATATACAAGATATCCATAAAAGCCTTGTTTATAACAGCCTTACCTAAAAGTTCACCAATAGGAATATAAACAAATATGTTTTATCTATTTAACCAAAGGAAAATAATACAACTACAAAAATAGAATAAAAACCATTTCATACAGCAACACAGGTGATGGAACTATTTTTAGAGAGTAAAGTATTATGGTAATATTTGTCTCCTCCAAAACTCATGATGTTTGTCCCTCTAAAACTCATGATGAAACTTAATTCCCAATGTAGCAGAAGTGAGAGGTGACGCTTTTAAGAGCTCATTGTGGCTGGGCGGTGGCTCACGCCTGCAATCCTAGCAATTTGGAGGCCAAGGTGGGCAGATTGCCTGAGCTCAGGATTTCAAGACCAGCCTGGTCAACATAGGGAAACTCCATCTCTACTAAAAATATAAGAAATTGGCCAGGTGTGGTGGTGGGCGCCTGTAGTCCCAGCTACTCGGGAGGCTGACGCATGAGAATCTCTTGAATATGGGAAGCGGAGGTTGGAGTGATCATCTCAATATGCACAGAAAAAGCCTTCAATAAAATCCACAATAAGAACCCACTGCATTCCAGCCTGGGTGACAGAGTGAGACTCTGTCTCAAAAAAAAAAAAAAAAAGGTAATTTTGTCATGGAGACTCTGCTTTCATGAATGAACTAATTCATTCATGGATCACAGAAATGGGACCTGTGGCTTTTTAGGAAAAGGAAGAGAGACCTAAGCTAACATACTCAGACCCCTTGTCATGAGATGCCCTGTACTACCTCAGAACTCTGCAGAGTCCCCTCCAGCAAGATGACCTTCTCCATATGCAGTCCCCCAATTCGATTTCTCAGCCTCCATAACATTAAGAAAAATTTATTTTTCAAAGATAAAGAGGGCAGTATACAATAATAAAGCATTCAACACAATAAGATTTAATAATTCTAGATATATATGCACCGAACATCAGAGCATTCAGATTTATAAGACAAATACTACTAGACTTAAGAAAAGAGATAGCCATACAATAATGATTGAGGACTTCAACACTCCACTGACAGCACTAGACAGATGATTGAGGCTCAAAACTAACAGAGAAACTCTGGATTTCAGTTGGACTCTTGACTAAATGGACCTAATAGACATCTATAGAACACTCCACCCAACAACTGCAAAACATATATTTTTCTCATCTGCACATGGAACATTCTCTAAAATTGACCGTATGCTTAGTTGTAAAGGACGTCTGAATAAATTCAAAGAAATCAAAACAAGATCAAGTATCTTCTCAGACCACAGTGGAATAAAATTAGAAATCAACACCAAGAAGAATTCCAAAAATCACAGAAGTACATACAAACTAAACAATTTGCCCTGGATGACTTTTGGATAAACAAAAAACTAAGACAGAAATTAAAAAAAAAAAAATTGAAACAAATGAAAATAGAGATACAACATACCAAAAGCTCTGGGATAAAGTAAAAGCAGTGTTAACGGGAAAGTTTATAGCGCTAAATGCTTGTATTACAAAAAAAAAAAAAAAAAAAAAAAAAAAAAAAAGATCTCAAATTTAAAGCCTAATATCACACCCAAAGGAGCTAGAAAAACAAGTACAATAAAACCCCAAGCTACTATCAGAAAAGAAATAACAAAAATGAGAACAGAACTAAGTGAGATTGAGACCAAAAGAAATCATAGAAAGCTAATGAAATGAAAGTTGTTTCTTTCTTTGAAAGGATAAATAAAATTGGCAGGCCACTAACTATAATAACCAATAAAAAAGAGAGAATACGCAAACACAATCAGAAATGGCAAAGGTGGTATTACTGCTTATACCACAGAAATACAGAAGATCCTCAGAGACAGCTATGAACATCTCTATGTACACAAACCAAAAAACTAGAGAAAATGGACAAATTTTCAGAATGTACATCCTCCAAAGCCTGAACCAGGAAGCAGTTGAAATTCTGAACAGCCCAATAGCGAATTATAAAATTGATTAAATAATAAAAAATCTACCAACCAAAAAAGCTCTGGATCAGATATATTTATAGCCAAATCCTACTAGACATACAAAAAGCTGGTATCAATCTTCCCGAAAATATTCCCAAACAATCAAGGAGGGATTCCTCCCTAATTTGTTCTACAAAGCCAGCATCATCCTAATAACAAAATCTGGTGATGATACAACAAAAAAAGAAAACTACAGGCCAATATCCATGATGAACATAGACACAAAAATCTTCAACAAAATACTGTCAAAGCGAATCCAACAGCATATCAAAAAAATAATTCATCATGACCAAGTGAGTTTTATTCCTGGAATGCATGGATGATTCAGTAGACTCGAACCAATAAGTATGATTCACCATATAAACAGAATTATAAACAAAAACCATATGATCATCTCAATATACACAGAAAAATCCTTCAAGAAAATCCATATCCCTTAACAAACTAGGCATCAAAGGAACATACCTCAAAACGATAATTATTAGTTTGACAAATTCACAGCAAGCATCATACTGAACAGGCTACAGTTGAAAGCATTTCCTCTAAAAACTGGAGCAAGATAAGGACATCCACTTTCACCACTCCAATTCAACTTGGTGCTAGAAGTCATGGCCAGGGAAATCAGGCAAGACAAAAAAATAAAATAAAATAAAATAAAATAAAATAAAATAAAAGGCATCCTGATGAGAAATGAAGAAGTCAAATTATATGCCACATGGCCCTATACCTAGAGAACTCTAAAGATCCTCTAAAATATTTCTAGACCTGATAAAGAACATCAATAAAATTTCAGGATAAAAAATTAATGCAGAAAAACCAGTTGCTTTTCTATACACCAACGATGCCCAAGTTGAAAAACAAATCAAGAATTCAATACCATTTTCAAATACCACACACACAAAAGAAGTACTTAGGAATACATTTAATCAAAGAGGTGAAAGAAAAGAGAACTACAAAACACTGATGAAAGAAACTGTTGATGACACAAACAAATGGGAAAATATCCCATGCTCATGGACAGGAAGATTCAATATTCTTTTTTTTTTTTTCCTTTTCTTGAGATAGAGTATCGCTCCATCACCCAAGCTGCAGTGCAGTGGCATGATCTTGGCTCGCTGCCACCTCAGTCTCCCAAGTTCAAGCAATTCTCCTGCCTCAGCCTCCTGAGTAGCTGGGACTACAGGGATGTGCACCACATCTGGCTAATTTTTTTGTATTTTTAGTTGAGATAGGGTTTCCCTATGTTGGTCAGGCTGGTCTTGAACTCCTGACCTCAAATGATCTGCCTGCCTTGGCCTCCCAAAGTGCTGGGATTACAGGCATAAACGACCGCATCCAGCCTCAATATTCTTAAAATGAATATACAGCCCAAAGCAATCTATCTAAAGATTCAACACAATACCTGTCAAACTACCAACATCATTTCTCATAGCATTAGAAAAAAAAAATTCTAAAATTTATACCTAACTGAAAAAAGAGTGAATAGCCAAAGCAATTCTAAGCAAAACGAAGAAAGCCAGGGGCAACATATCACCCAACTTCAAACTATAGTAACCAAAATACCAGGATACAGGTACAAAAATAGACACATAGATCAATGAAGCAGAATAGCAAATACAGAAGTAAAGCTGCTACAATAAACTGATTTTCAATAAAGTTGACAAAAATTGACAAAGGGGAAAGGATATACTATTCAATAAATGGTGTTGCGTAAACTAGATAGCAATATCCAGAAGAAGGGATTCCTCTTGAGGAATGTCAAATCTATCTGAGTTAACTTTTGTATATGGTGAGAGGTATGGGACCATATACAAAAATTAACTCAAAATACATTAAATATTTAAATATAAGACCTGAAACTATAAAAATCCTACAAGAAAATCTGGAAATAATTCTCCTGAACATCAGCCTTGAATACTACTAAAACCTCAAAAGCAAATGCAATGAAAATAAAAATAGATACATGGGACTTAATTAAACCTAAGAGCTTAGTAAACAATCAACAGAGTAAACAGACAACCTACAGAGTGGAAGAAAATATTTTCAAATTATGCATCTAACAAAGGACTAACATTCAGAATCTACAAGAAAGTTAACATATCAACAAGAATAAAACAGCCCCATTGAAAAGTAGGCAAATGACATGAACAGATACGTCTCAAAAGAAGACATATAAGTAGCCAAACACATGAAAAAAATGCTCAACATCACTAATCATCAGAGAGATGCAAATTAAAACCACACTGAAATACCATTTCATACCAGTCAGAATGGCTATTAATAAAAAGTCAAAAAATGATAGATGTTGGCAAGTATGCAGAGTAAAGGGAACACTTACATACTGTTGAGGGAAATGCATATTAGTTCAGCTCCTATGGAAAATGGTATGGAGAGTTCTCAAAGAACTAAAAATAGAACTACCATTCAACCCAGCAATCACACTACTGGGTATCTACCCAAAGGAAAAGAAATCATTTTATCAAAAAGTCACCTGCCCTTGTATGTTTATTGTGGCACTATTCACAATAGGTAAGTCATAGAATTGATCAAAGTGTCTATCAACAGTGGACTGGATAAAGAAAATGTGATATATATACACCATGAAATATTACACAGCCATAAAAAAGAATAAAATCTTGCCCTTCACTGCAACATGGATGCAGCAAGAGGCCAATATCCTACATGAAATAACACAGAAACATAAAATAAAACACCACATGTATTTGCTTATAAGTAGGAGCTAGTCAATAGGTATACATGAACATAAAGATGGAAACGATAAACACCTTCAACTTCAAAAGGTAGAAAGGGTGGGAGAGGGAAAAAGAGTTGAAAAATTACCTATTGGGTACTATGTTCATTATTTAAGTGATGGATTAACTGCAACTCCAAACTCCAGCACTACACAATATATCAATACTTATCTAATAAACCTTCAATGTACCCCTGAATTTATAATTGTTATATATATATATATATATATATATATATATATAAAATTGCAATTTAGGTTTTGGAGTACATGTGAAGAACACGCAAGATTGTTGCATAGGTACATACATGGCAACATGGTTTGCGGCCTTCCTCCCCATCACCTATATCTGGCATTTCTCCCCACGTTATCCCTCCCCAACTCCCCACCCCTTGCTGTCCCTCCCTTAGTTCCCCTCCACAGACCCCAGTGTGTGATGCTCCCTTGTTTCTTAGTTTTCCTTCTAACAGTCAAGCCCCTCTGCTGTAGGACTGCTGGAAGTCCACTCCAGACCCTGCCTGCCTGGGGCTTACCTGCAGCGGCTACAGAACAGTAAGGGTTGCTGCCAGTTTCTTCTGCTATCTTTGTCCCAGAAGGATACCTGTCAAATGTCAGTCTGAGCTCTCCTTTATGAGGTGATTCTTTGGATATACAGGGATCAGGGAGCTGCTTGAAGAGACAGTCTGTCCTTTATAGGAGCTCAAGTGCTGAGCTGTGAGCGACATTGTTCCATTCAGAGCTGTTGGGCAGGTACATTTAAGTCTGCTGCAGCAGAACTCATAACAGCCTTTTTTTTTCCCCAAGTGCTCTGTCCCAGGAAGGTAGGGCTTTATTTATAAGTTTTTTTCAGGGATGCCCTGCCCAGTGAAGAGGCAGCCTAGTCACAGTCTGCCAGCAGAGGTGTTGCTGAGCTGCTGTGGGCTCTGCCCAGCTGCTGTGTGAACGTCCCTGCAGTCCTGTTTATAGGGGTATAGTTAGAGCTGCCTCGGCAATGGCAGCCCCCTTCTGTAATGGCAGACTCTCTCTGTAATGGCAAACTGCCTGGGTAATGGTGAGCTGCCTTGGTAATGGTGGACTACCTCGGTAGTGGTGGACTGCCTCAGTAATTGTGGACGCTCCTCCCCCACAGAGTGGGACCCCCTCGGGTCCAGCTGTGCTTGCTGTGAAACTCTCAAACCAGAGTGTTTCAGATTGTTGGTCTTTGTGGGTGTAGGACTGGCCATGCCTGATCACCTGGCTCCCTGCCTCAGACCCCTTTTATTTCAGTTGAATGGGCAACTCTGTCTCCCAGGCGTTCCAGTCACCAGTTGAAACGGCATCCAGATTTGTGTGAGTTCTTGTGTGAAAACCTGCTGCACTGGCTGAAACAGCCGCGCCAGGGCTCGAGGCGCTTTGTCGCCCGGGAATCTCCTGGCCTGGCTCCCTGTTTCAGCCCCCTTTTTATCAGTTGAACCAGTGACTCTGTCTCCCAGGCGCTCCAGTCACCAGCTGAAACAGCACCCGGACCATGTGTGTTTTTTGTGCGGAGTCGGCCAAAACAGCCATGCTGGAGACCCGTGACACGCCTCCACCCTTGAATCTCCTGGTCTATGGGCAATAGAAATCCGTCTGGAAACACGGTGACCTCTCACCCTCCACAACCACACTGGGAGGTGCAATCCAGAGCTGCTCCTACTCAGCCATCTTGGATCCCCTCTGAATTTATAATTATTTAACAAGAGTTCTAGTTGCTCCAAGTATATTCCAAAATGTTTTAAGAGTCTAAACTCATCAAATTCTACAATTTAAATATATTGTATTTTGATTATACCTGAATAAAGCTACTAAAATCACAACCAAAAGAATTTTTTTTCCTTATAAATTACTGTTTCAGGTATTCTGTTATTAGCAACAGAAAGCAGACTTAGGCACAAGGGAATGGCAAACACAAAATTTAGAATGAGTTGGGGAGGCAAGTGGATTGAATAGGGAGGAAACACACAGAAAGATCCAACAACATTGATAAGTTCAAACTCTTAGGATTTATCCAGGGGTGTCCATTTGATTATGTTTCATAGTATACATAACTGCTATGGTTTTCTTAATGTCTATCAAATATCATGTAATAAAATCTAATTTCCAAAAACTAATTGTTGCCTGGCACACAGTAGGCACTCAATAAATATTTGTTTAAATGCCAAAATTATTAAGCCAAGTAGGGTACCTAGGCAATAGAGCTCCCTCATAAACATTTAGGTGACTAATGATGACCAGCGTCCAAAGAGATATCAAGAACACAGATGCCTGTGTCCAAGCCTGGAGGCTGGAAACACCTAAAAACTATTGAGAATGAATGTTCTGCCACTCCATAGAAACAGAAGACTCAGAGATGGACTAGGATTATTTACATGAAATAAGAAAAGTGGTATTTCACACATACCTAGATTCATAGACCAATATCATGTTTAGTATATGTTTTTCAAAAGAGTCAGCTACTATAGAGCAATTCAATACCCAATGATGTAAGGTATTGAATTTGACAATCAATCCCAAGATTAGTGTACTTTCTGGAACGTCAACTTCTGCATCATCATGTTACATAATATAAATTACTGTTTGAATCACTGAATCTCTTATTTTTGTAAGATGGAGGTGTGTTCTACTGCAAATTGTTGTATGAGGCTGAGACCTCAGCTCTTCACTGAGAAAACAGAAACCACAACAGAACTAAATCACAAAGTAGAAAAGCTTCTGTTGCTATTGCAAGCATCAACACCTCCAAAAATATCTTTAGTATTTATTAAGTGGTGACTCTCAGTATCAGAGTTCCCAAAAGCAGTGGTTCTCAACATGTGGCTGTCTGGACCAATAGCATCAGTGTCACCTGGGAAATTGTCAGAAATGCAAATTCCTTGGTGTACTCCCAGACCTACTGAATATGAAAATCTGGTATTGTGGCCTAAGATCTGTTTTATCAAGCTCTCCAGATCTCATAAAGTTTGAGTACTGCTGCTTAGAATAATAGAGAAATCCTCACTAAAACAGTAATCCTTTGCTGATGAAAAGATTATTTTAGCCAAGCTGCCTCTGTGCTTCATATATATTTTTATATTTCTTAAGTTTCTTAACTTAATTAAAAAGAGTAGTTCAGAAGGGCTTTTCCTCCAACGATGATCCTTAAAGTCTTACCTATCCATACCTGCTTTATTAACCAAACACAATAGCACCAGACATGTAAGCTTCTCAGGAGCCACTGAGAAGTATTGTGCAGATCAGGGTAAGGTAGAATTTTGAAACTTAAATTTACAGTAAATCAAGTGCTTGTACAATTTTCCCAAAATCTGAGAGCTCTTCTGCATGCAGGGGAAAAGATCTCCTTGTATTTCCTGCAGGAAGCTCATATGAGCGTCAATTTTTTTTAATTGTTAATGTTCAGGATGAGCAATTTGTGAGAGCACTTGGGTGCTTTGGGAATGAAGTAATATCCAGCACAACATAGTGCATCTTCTTCTAAAAAATGTTAAAGATTATTTCCCTAAGTAAATATGGGCACTTGGGTTTTTGCCATGTGCAGAAGAAATTGTTCTTTCTCTCAGGAGTCTGGCTTTGCAGAATAATTTATATAGAAAATGATGAATTCCCTGGGGAAAGGATACAAATCACCTAAAATAGAGGAAGAATATAGATAAAAATTCTTGCCAAAAAAAGATGGTTTCCTGGGATCTACAAACAAGGACTCTTAGAATATCTGAAAACTCGTTTTAGTTTTAAAATACCTCAGAAGTTCCAAAACAAAGATATTAGAAAGAAACATGAAATTTATAAAGATCTTTGAAGTAGCAAAAATAGTACAGAATGATACTCAGAATCTAAACAAGTGATACGACAGTTAATTTTGTATGACTTTAAGACATCTCCAATGTCTTTAAAAATGTATTGTTCTTGACTGTATCATTCAGTGTTGATATGTGCTTATGCTGCTTTGTTTTCCCACCAAACTGATAAGCAAAGACAATGGTGTCTTATAGAAATAGTCTTTACTTTCCGTCTTAAGACATTCATAAAAAGGCTGTAATCCAGTGGATCTTTGCAAATTAAATTATATGATTCCATACCTAAAATGCTATAACTGAGGGATAAGTTCCTGTAACATCTCAACATCCAATGTATCATAGGCTAGAGTTGAAGAATAGATTCTACAACTTGCTTCCAAAAAGACAAATCTTCTGTCTCTCTCCTCCACCACAGCTTTAAAAACTGTCCACCTTTCTCACTATATTCCACATTATAGTGGCTGAATTCCAAGAGCCAGTATCCCTAGAGAACCAGCAGAAACTGTATGGCTTTTTATGGCCTAACCTCGGAAGTTATAGAACACCACTTCCGCCACAGTCAAAAGCCCATCAGGATTCAAAAGAAGGGAAAATAGAACTCACCTCTTGATGGGAGAAGTATCTAAGTCTTACCAAGAGAGCATAAGGGGTAAGTGGTATTGCTGTGACTATGTTTTGAAAATACAATGTGCCACAGACTGAACACACGTCTAATCTTGTTCCCTCCTGAAATTTCACTAAGACGATAGTAAACTGATTTCTTGCCCGAAGCATTAACCCCCAAACATGGGGAGAAGGAAAGAAGACGCAACAACAAAATTTAGAAGCTGGAAAGCAGATGTTCAGCTGGCAAAGGATTCAACAGACCCCAGAAAACTGAATCTTACACTAACAACAAGGAAAGCTGAAAACTCATTGGATTTATAATACAGAATCCTCAAAAGACTAAGCATATGGTAGCATCACATATCATTATATAAGTGTGAGAAGGAAAGAGCTAAAACCAGGAGGATTTTTAAAAGCAATCAAATCCGTCAGAGGCCTCCTCAGATTAAGGCAGCCAAATGACTGCACATCCCCCATGATTGCACAATACTAGATGCATGTTCTCTTTAAGCAATAAAACAGGGGCCGGGCGCGGTGGCTTACGCCTGTAATCCCAGCACTTTGGGAGGCCGAGGCGGGTGGATCACGAGGTCAAGAGATCGAGACCATCCTGGTAAACATGGTGAAACCCGGTCTCTACTAAAAATACAAAAAAAATTAGCTGGGCATGGTGGCGCGTGCCTGTAATCCCAGCTACTCAGGAGGCTGAGGCAGGAGAATTGCCTGA
>NW_016107751.1:764921-789801 GCF_001604975.1 Cebus imitator
AAAAAAAAAAAAAAAAAAACAGGGAGGGCTTGGAACTACAGAGTCAAGGGCAAAAGTAACATGGTGAAAAGAGGGGGATTAAGTATGTCCAGTGATGACTAAAACCTCCAGCTGTCCTTCCATAGTTGGCTTCCAGAAAAGTAGCAGCTAGGCCTTTACTCTCCAGGCAGAGGACTGGGAACATCATCTCTGAGAAAACACAGCACTTTGAGATAATGTATTTAAAGGTCACAAGACTAAAAGGCCTCACTGTATCATCTTAATGTGATATTCTCAGATGATAAGACCCCCTCATCTCTCAGAGTTTCCAATCAACTATTTTGGCCCTCCAGAATTACCAGGTATCTGAGGAAAGCCTGAAACATGAAAGATAGAAAAAAAATAGGAAAAGCAACATGAAGAAAATAGACCACTCAAAGAGTAGTTTTCAAATGTGTGTATTATTAACACTCATTGAAACATAAGGAAAGATACAACAACGGTGAGGAGAATACCAGGATGTTATACTAAAAGGAACATTCACAGAACCAAAAGAGCTCTTCGGTAGCAAAAGCATGATAAAAGATAACATTAAAACCTTCTCTTCCTCTCCCTCCCCCCAAAAACACTGGTGGTACAAAGTGCTAAAAAGATGGCATGGCTTCCAGGTCACTTGACTCTGAAGGACATAATGTACTTGAGCTGATAAACTGACAAATACAGATTTAATGAAATTGTTTCAAACTATAAACATAACAAATAATTGAAATGAAAACCTTCCAAGACACCAAACCTCAGAGGCAAGAATACAAAGAAAGCATTGGTTTTGTATAACAGAAAACAAGAAGAGTAGCAAAGATAATTTTAAATAAAAAATGAAAGTAACAAGAAAAATGAAAAGGTGAATCCAGAAGGCCCAGTTTTAAATAGTATCCCAGAAATGGAAAACTGAAACAGAGGGGAAGGAAAGTATAAATTATATAGTTCAAAAACAATTTTCTAAATTTAAGGATCTTAAGATTCCAAGTTGAAAGATATTAAATGCCTGATGTAATGGAGACAAATCAGCCTGTATTCGAGCACGTCATTTCAATACTTCAGAATGCTGAGGACTAACAGAAAATTCAACAAGCTTTCAGAAAGAAAAAAAAATGGTTCACCTAAAAAGGAACAGGAATCAAAATGGCTTCAGACTCCTCTCAGCAGCAACTTCAGAAACTGGGAGCGTCAAAAGCCAATAAAGAAGTATCTTCAGATTTCTGATGGAAAATGAATTATATACCAAGACAAACTCTCAACAAGGTAGAAAAAAGTTAAAGACATTTTCACATAAGGCAGTCTCCAAAGTTTTACCCCCATCCGTCCTTTCTCAAGCAGTTCCTAGACACTACGCTCTGCCAAAACAAATTTTTAAATGCACAGGAAATGGTGAAGCACACACACAAAAAAAGATGCATCCCCCGGATGATGGGGACAGAAAATCCCAGAATGATAGCTGAGTCACCAAAGACGGTGGCCAGGCCAGAATGGAGCAGGTCAGAGCGTTCAAGAAAGTACTTCCTCTAGAATACTGAGAGTATTTGATGCACAGGAGTTCGTGGTTGAAAGAGCAATACGTTCATAAAAACAAGGCAAAACCAGACAACTTTTCACTTTGTAGAAAACTTAACCATTGTACCAGAGAAGAAAAGTGATAGAATTCACTAAACAAGTCCGCTGTGACAAGCGTTTACATAGTCATAACAATAATGTAAACAATGAGTATTTATCTAATCGAAATTACCATATAGCTTTAGTGGGAAGGTGGAGAGATGGGAAGGGTGAGCCTATTTGTCAGAGGTGTAGGGAACAAAGAGGTGAGCAAAAATCATCTTTTCAATAGTGGAAAGTTGACAGATTATACCTTTCACTGAAAACTCAAGAGATAGCATTACAACTGTAACATTCAGCAACAGAGAGACAAATACCAAAACAATCAGCTGGAAATGGTTTCCTCTAGGGAGAGTAGTAAAGTGGTGTCTTTCATAAGAACGCTTATAAAAGTTTGGACTTTTTAGTCTATGTACACATATAACCTTGATTTAAAAATAAAGAAAAATACGGGGAAAAATGAAAGAGCATCAATCAACCAGGAATAACTACATCAGCTTATACAGAAATATAAGAATTAAGGCACAGTTTTAAGGTGGTTTAACCATGCCAGTGATGAATTACGAACGTTAGAATTTTGCTTCCTGATTTCTCTGTTACTGGGACCTAATAGAAATCAAAGGCGCTATTTAAATTTTCAACTGTTTTCAATTCAGTTTCACTATTGTAACTTATTAATTCTATCTCATATCATTCTGAATAAATAAAACATTCATTTTCAAGCTCTGAGTCTGAAAATATGCATTCGAGGCAACCATGTCCTTAAAAGCAGCCATTTACCATGGATTACAAGAGTGCATGTCTTATGATTTTTATTATCTAATTATAAAGTTATTTGTAAGCTCTACATCATCCTATGAGAATAATGATAATACACTTGAAAATAGCACTTCTGGATCATTTATTTGAGGCTTTATATGTTTCCTTAACTCTTAAGAGGTTTTTGCTTACCTCTTTGCTCCCTGCACCTGACAGCTAGGCTCAGCCTTTCCATCGCATTTTTCCCATTTCATTTTTCCCCATGCTTCATTTTAAGACTAATTGTAAATCCACTTTGCTGAAAAACAATAAAATTCTGCTTCAACATACTTAGAATTAACTAGTTTTTAACATGCTAAGTTATGCATAATATTTAATGACCATCAAATTTTAGAAACTTTTTTTACAGATAATAATCAGCTAAATATTGGATAACACTTGAATATGAAGGTTTTGGGCTTGACTCTCTTCATTTTGATCAACGATTAAGGGCTTAAAACAAATTTTCTTTATCTTCTCAGCATTATCTTTATGGTTCTGTCTTATAAAAAAAAAAGCTCCTTGAATATTGTTTTCAGATTTTTCTTAACATGGTAAAGTTTTTATTGCAAGTGTTTTTATTTTCCTCACCAGAGGACACACAAAAAAATCTGCTCATCATACAGTGAAAAAATATTTAAATATTAATAAAAATTATGTATGCTTTTTGCAGATCAAATGCTTCCAAAATAAATTCCACTGTAATGAAAATCCACATTAAAAATAAGAAAATTTCTAAGCTGTTAGTTGAAATTAATTTTCATTAGTATTTGACATAAAATTATAATCCAAATAAAAATATTGGTCAAACTCTTACAGCCCATAGTGATATGATTTGGCCATAAAAGTAGAACATCAGAATTTTCTATATTTCCCTTTAAATTAATAATGGGCACAAAACCCATATGCCCTCGAGATACCCAGAGTAATGAATGTCTGTAAAGGAAAGAGTATAATAACATAAACTGTCATTCATCACAGCTTCTAACAAACAAACAAAAAGCTACCTTTTATGGAGTTGCATATTTTGCATTTATATTTCACCCCAAATAAAATTCCTCTTACTAAATTATCTTGATACCCTGTTTCTATATATATATTAGCATTCTGGTTGGGTTCAGTTCAGTATACCTCATTTTTCTTCTAAAACTGTTTACTTCTTGCCTCTGGGCATAGCTTCCCAGCTTGCTTCCCAGTTGATTCATTCATTTTGATTATCTTATCAAAGATACAGAAATGATAATAAATAAAAAATATTATTATTAAAGGAAAAATAAATAATAATAAATAAAAAAACATAAGTGACTCAAATGAAAAACTAAAAACCTGGTTTTTGCAAATCTGGTTTACCTAACAGAGATTAAACAGCTCTTATGTCAAATAAATGTCATCTTCATTTTCAAAAAGCAACCTTAATGTGACTACCATCCTGGATGATGCATTTCTAAACAACACAGGATCTGGAAACATGCTTTAGGTAGGTACAACATAAAAATGAACATTAATTTATTCCCTGCTAAATCTAATCTGCCAATTATTGCTGAGATTCTTAACTTTTTTTGCTTTTTGCATGACAGATTTAGGTGAAAGATAATGCAAAGCCACATAAAATATTTCACCACATTAAACTTAACTCCCTACGCATACCAGGAACTCCTGCATTTCCTAGAATGAAAAACCATTACCTTATACTTTATGTGATTTATTTTGAGATTATATTTTGCACACTGCTCAAAGACAGCATTCAGCTGCTTCTGAAGACCAATTGGGGTTTGAGAGATTAATGAATACTGAATCTTTAGTCTTGAAAAAGGAACAGTCATACAGATGTTAAAAACATTTGGGAATGAAAACTATGCCAAAAGTTTCAGTGATATCACATAAATGGATGCTAAATAATGAAAGGCCATCATCTCATCATCCTCTCTTCTGAAGGATTTGATCATAATCAAGCATGTATCTTTCAACCTGTAAATTATTAACTACAGCTAAAAGGAGATTTAGGAAATTTCATAGTGACTCATAGTCACTACTGATATTTTATATTTGCATAAATAAACCCGTGGATGTTTAAATGTCATTCTGTCCTTATAAAGCAGGAGATGGAAATATTGATCCAAATCACCCTATTCTAGGACATTAAGCAAAGGCTGGATTGTGCCAAAATCTGGTTAATGTAAGGGAAGTGAAATAAAAGCAGTAACTGCATGAGCGAACATACATAGAAAGAGACTTTGACAAGGTAGATCTAAAAATGAATAGGAAAAAAATATAGGGATGGGAAATGAAAGCAAAATATAAAAAATACTGCAAGTTATGGTATATCTCATTAGAAGCTCTGGACATACTCATTACCTGTATCTGTCCATTTCTTTTCCAATGGCATGTCTTTGTTTGAAGATAGCTGATGTGCTGGCAAGTATGCAGATTACACATTAAGTAAAAAAAAAAAAAGTTTAAGAAACAAATTCAAAATCATTGTTAGTTGATCATGTAAATTATTGTGTGTGTGTGCACATAAATGCACTTGTGTATATACATGCATGCACAGGTATACAGATTTACCATCCAGAACAAAATGTGAGGTGTCTCCTGTACTAGATATGTATACAAATAACTAGCCCCCACAGTGAGATATGTAGCCATGGACAGATGCCAGGATGTATTGGTCCATTTTCATGCTGCTGAGAAAGATCTGAGGCTGGGAAATTTACAAAAGAAAGAAGTTTAATGGATTTACAGTTCCACGTGGCTGGGAAGGCCTCACAATCATGGTGGAAGGCAAGAAGGAGTAAGTCATGTCTTATACAGACAGCAGCAGGCAAAGAGACAGAGTTTGTGCAGGGAAACTCCTCTTTTAAAAACAATCTGATCTCTTGAGACTTACTCACTATTGCGAGAACAATATGAGAAAGATTCCCCTCGGTGGTTCAATATCTACCACTGAGTCCCTCCCATACATGTGGGCATTGTGGGATTTACAATTCAAGATGAGATTTGGGTGGGGATACAGCCAAACCATATAATAGGGAGAATTAACCATGCCCAGAAGATATGAATTTCTACATTTACAAGCTGCCTATCTTAAGTCCACAAACTAAAAGAAGAAAATATATTTAGAAATAGTTCATCCACAGGAATTAGTTATCCAACTTCATACTGCAGACATGCAGAAGTACATAAAAACTATGTTTTATTTTTATTTTCTTCCTCATTATCCATTGAAGCTGTTTTCAATATCTAGCATGATCTAAATTAGGTTTATTCTAACAGTGAAATATCTAGAAGTAGTCACAGTGTAAATCTGTCACTATGTATTGAAGCCTAATTATTTAATAATATGTTATTTTATCAGAAATCAATCATAGTGTATGTTTCAGAGTAAAATTTACATTTGAAAAGTTTATAACTTTCAGATTTCTGAAACTTTCCCCAAGTGGAGTTTTGTAAAAAGGCTTCTCTTTCTCACTAATTTTATTCAATTTTTGAATCAGAAATGTTCTTAATATTATAAATATTTTTGAAAGTGTTTTGGCTGATTTGTGTTAAGATTTAGAGATGGAGTATTATGCTTAAAACTATACAGCTCAGTATTACATATGTTCACACAGATATGAGTTTAATATTTGAGTTTATCAGAGCATTAGTGCCTTTACCCCTAAAGTTCAACTCTTTTGATGAAATAACCTCCAATTCACTAGAAAACACAATTGTTCAGAACATTCTACTCTCTAGTTGTGTTAGTCCTTCACTCATTTAAATAGTAACAGTAACAACAGTGAACAGCCTGCAGTAGGCAGAATTTTGGTTCCCATAACCATTGCCCCCACCTCCTATGTTATGCCTGTGAATGTGACATTACATGGCAAAAGAGACTTTGCAGATGTGATTAAGGTTACGAATGAGCTCCTTTCTAATTAAGACAGAGCATTTATGACTGGTTTATCCAAGTGGGTGCACTGTAATCACATAACCATGAGCCCTTAGAAGCAGAGGAGGAGGGCAAAATAGTCAGAGAGATGGGGCAGAAGTCTGAGGGGTTCAAAACACAAGATGGATTTGCCTTTGATAACTTAAGAGTAGAGGGACCCACACATCAAGGAAACAGGGACCTCAGTCCTACAACCACAAGAACTGAATTTTGCCGAATCACCTGAATAAACCTGGAAGCAAGATCCTTCCGTAGAGGCTCCAAATAAGAGCCCAGGCTGGCCAACACCTTTATTTCTGCTTTATAAGACCCTAAGCAAAGAACCTGGCAGAAGGCTCTGATCTAAAAAACTGTGAGATAATAAGTGGGTGTTGTTTTAAGTCACTAAGTATGTGGTAATTTGTTACAGCTGCAACAGGAAACTAATAACAATAGAGAGCTTGCATGGGCCAGGCTGTAACTGCTACATGTTTATAAACTCATAAAATCTTCACACAAGCCTAATAAGGTGAAAAAAAAAATTCTAAACAGGAAGATTAAGACACAGATTATAAGTAGACTGTGACATAAGTAGTAAGTAGCAGAGTCCAGATTTGAACCTAAGCAGCCTTACTACAAAGACTGTGATATTAAAACTATCACTGCACTGCAGGAAAGTGAGATTAGGCTTACAAGTAGAAGGAGAGAGAGTGAGAGAGAGGACATGATGAGAAGAGAGGAGAGCATATTAATGGAAAAACAGATGACTATCAGAAAACTGGAGAAGAATTCAGAATTCCAGCTACTCTGTCTAATATCCTGTCACCAAAACATATTTCAGTAATGATGTCATTATAAAATTGTGATTACCTCTCCATGAATTTTTAATATTTTTACTATTGTCTCTCAGTCAACCCATGTATTTTCCTGCAATAAAATGTGTCAGAACACTTGATTACATGTAAATATCACATCCATTCATTTGTCTGGATCTTCTAGTGGACTTTCACTCAGCAGCTTGGGGGTTGAGACTGATCTATTCATGTTCTTAACATCTGCCCCTGGGTTAAAACAGGCAGAGGGTTTTGCAGAATAAATAGGGGGATAATGTGGTATAAATGCTTTGAAAACTGAAAAGCATTATTTTAAAGATAGGAAAGTTTATTTTAGTATCTCCACAAATGACATTATTCCAAATATATTTTAATTCATAAAGCTAAAAAGCCCAGTTACCAAATACATTTTCTTCAAAGACTTCTGACACATGCAGCCCATCTGATTAGAAAGAGTTCTCAACACTTCTCTTTGGTGCTTGTATAGAACTTTTTTCATAGCTCGTGCTAATTTAGTTCTAAGTTTCATAAGCATACAAAAATTCAGTCCACAAATAGACGTGTGTCCTCAAGGCAAAGGGTAGGAGTTCCCTGAATCATTCCATGAGTTTCCTCAAGAGGCTCTTCATGGTCAGATTAGATCCATATGTCCATAATGCATTTATTACAAAAGTGTTGGGTGGGGGGAAAGTATCTGGGAGTCACTAGCCTTGCATTCAAATACCATCATTGCTACTGTCAGTAGAAACCCTTTGGTGCAGAGAATTGCTTATATTTTCTAAGACTCAATTCTTCATCTTTATCACTTTGATAATAATATCCAACATTTATAATTCTCAGAGATATAAGGAACATATGTCATAATGTATGTAAAACTGTTTTATAACTTTTAAAGAACTAAGAGAATAACATTGTTTAACCTCTCCCAGGGCTTTCTAGATCTTTGTTTTTGGCTGGATTTCACTAGTGTATCACCTTGACCTATATTAGCAGCTCATCCAAATCTTTTTGTCTGTTTGAAACTTAGTCACACTTATCTTGGTCTGGTGGTTTATAATATATTCTCATCATCTTTCATTATAAAATATGATGTTTCTACCCAAAAGTATTCCAATCCTATTTCATTTTTTATAAAAAAGTATACCTTGTTTTTGTTCTACCTCTCCAACAGAATATTATAAATTATTCTTCCTATTCATGTCCAGAGATAGTCCTAAGCTCAAGGTAAATGCAGTGATATTTTCTAAAACTACACTCAGGGTCTTTCTTTGCCTGAAAAGACTTGTATTAGTTAGGGTAATGTCAGTCATTACCATAAATAAACCCTAGAATTTCAGTGGTCTTTGGAATGGAAGCTCATTTCTCCCTCAATGCAACATAGTTATTCCAGATGAGTAGGCAGATTTTCTTTGCATATAATTTAGAGACCTGTTTTCTATTGTATCGGGAATGTGCTATCCCCAAGGGCTTTATCATTGTGTGCATATTTCCAGCAGAAAGGAGGGTAACACACATCATTTCTGCTCCAGTCCATTAGCAAGAACTAGTCACAATGCCACATCTCGATACTGACGCGGCTGGGAAATACAGTCCCCCCCAAGCAGCTGCTTCCAGTAATAACTCTACCATGGAAGGAACACAAGGATTGGTGGGTATCTGAATGACTTCATGAATTAAAAAACCAGAAACTACTGTGGCTTAAGAATCAAAAAGTAGATACCAGAGCAAGTTTCCTGCATAAACTCTTTCCTGCCCAGGTGGCAGACAAGGAAATAGAGAACTTTTCAAAAATACATGCATATAGTCCAGAGACAGATCAGGGAGGTCATAAATTTTAGCTTAGATAGAAATAGAAATTAAACAGCCAAGTAAAACTAATCAAGCTGAGCAAATTCCTTACCATTAAAGAAAGGGACTTGCAGAGGTTTCCTCTGGATATTGACTGTACTGCTAGCAACCCGGAGTAGGTTGGGAATGAGCATGGGTGCACTGCCTCCACAGCAGAGCATCATGCTACATGTAAAAGATTACCTAGAGAACAGTGTCTTACTTAGCATGTAATAACATCCTGGACCTCAGTGATCAACCTCCATGTTCATCTAGAATATCAAGCACAGCCTCTACAAATGTACCTCATGGATAATCATGCATTGTTGCCTTTTCACTTATCACAGGTGTTATAGGTCTGAAGTGGCAAGACAGTTTTACCTAAAAAAAAAATTACTTCTTAAGCAATGACTCTGTATGTGAGAAATTCCACCCTTAAGAGGTGGCACGTACCTTGCAGGCTTTCAGCTTGTGGATCCCCACTTAGTCTCTGCAGTACAGAGATGCAACGGCTGACACAGAGAGCAAATCTCCTGCTGCTATGTACAGGAACAACCTCAGAAGTTTCTTCTCAAAGATCTCAAAATGGCCTAACACATATCCATAAATAAATCTTTAGAGATATTCAGGATTCAAATTACAGAAGAATTTATCAAAACTTGCAAATATTCATTATAAAAGAAAAATTATAAACATGCCCTTCATGATACAAATTATAGTGGTAGAGATACCCTATGAAAAGATCATTTAAGTCAGAAGAGTGTGTAGAAACCTGGTTATATAAATTTTTAACATGGGAAGGCAAGGTAATGCGTTTAGCAATAAATAATTTAAACTACAGGTATAAAGCAAAGAGTTCTGAGGTAATAGTTATGGTTGAGAATAAAGGACCTACTATAAGAGGAAATTGTTCACATTAGGCTTCCATGGCTTTAAAGCCATCCAAATATTATGAGTAATTATACAATTTCAGTATGTGAGGGGAAACGAGTAATGATTATTTCTCTCTTCTGTAAAATTATGGTGCCTCCATACCTGAAACATACCTGCACAGCCTTTGGAGTGTGCTCCTCAGATGTCCCTTGAAGGGAAAATCTACTTCAAGGAACATAATCTACAGACAGTCTCTGGTAGTGACCATGGAAGCCACCTCAGCATTCATGAGAAGGCCACGCTATACCCAGACTGCTCACAGTCAGTGACAGACTGCATAGGTGTTCTACAGCTGCCCGGTCCCTGCACAAAAGGGGACTTCTGTAACAGGCGATCTTTTCTCTGGTGCTACCCATCAACCTGCCAGAGGCCTTCTCAGAGCTGCGCTGTGGTCTGAGTCTCTGCCCTTCCCATCCTCTTTCCTTATCTCCCTTTACAGGTGTTGGACATCGCACTCATGTTCTCCTTCTCCCCTTTATTCTTTATGGATATTTCTCCCAATAAATTCCTTGCACACCTAACTCCATATTTGTGTCTCCTTCCCAGAGGATGTAAGCTGACATTGGTACCAGAAGTGATCTGATATAACAGATACCTTACTGCCCAACTAGAAGGAGCCACAGATAGTCTCTGCACAAGGAGAGGGGTCAACTGCTAAAAATTTTACTGAAGTTGACCCAGAAAAATGACTCAGTGGAAGGAACGCTTTCACTGTTATTCAGTCATTAAAAAATGCATGGAAGGACAGAAGAATTAACTAGTTATTTCTAAGTTATAGTAATTACATTAGCTGACTCAAATTTGTCATTATAGTGGCCCTGCCACTCCACAGAGGGATAATGACAAACTTGAGTCAGTTAATGAAGAATTAATGTTGAGTTTAAGAGACAGAGGATGTTTTTAGTAGCTTCTGAATATTTCTCATTTTGTGCAATGCATAAGTAGACACAGAGAAGGAGCAAGCACAGGACCCAAGAATTAGGTTCATGGAGCTCCAGAATCATTTAAGTGACCAGCAAAGACAGATCTGTTATGCTAAGGTCAAGGTTCAGGTTGAGAAGGTATGGGGCAATGGGGATAAACTAGGTAGATGCCCCTAAGGATTGGGCGTCTGAAGACTACCCTGAAGCCATGGAGTTTGCAGAGGTCACCTCATCGCCATTAACAGATGGCACTCCTCTCATGTCGGAGACATTACAGAGGGCTCTCTTCCCTGCAAGAGACCAGGGCCCCCTCAGGAGCTGCCTTTACTGCTCTTTCAGCTGCCATCCTGATCCTGACTGTGAATCCCAGCATAATCCAGCCAGGGACATATGGGATCGAATAAGGCAGGAAAGACTTTACACACCAAAGGAACTGCAAGAAGTAGAAATCATGAACCAGCAGGAACAATGGGAGAATCTTGGGACTGAATTTTGAGAATGCTTGGTCAAAAGAGCCTGAAAATAATACTAAATGAACAATAATCCATTTGGAGGCATTTTCTTGTGACATGAGTTTAACGTCCTGGCAAGAACCCTGGTAAATGGGGCAAAATTCACTGTGAGGAGGACTTTTAGAAGATTAGAGAAAGCAGTGGCTCATGCTGAGCAAAGTTGAAATGCCGGAGTTGACATGGCAGACAGTAGCAGATGGAATGAAAGGGCTCTAAAAAGCAGACATGCTGGAATGAACATCCAACTGAGGATAATGCTCCCTAGGAGGTCCCAGAGGACCCAGAATTCCCCTAGGCTTCTAGGAATGCACAGGTGAGAGGGGAACCAACCTCACTAAGAAGTGCAGCAGTTGCTCCTCTGCAGGCCAGGGCTGACAGCAGGGGAGGTGGTCGTCAAGCCTGGACCATGCATAGCCAAGGGGATAACAGAGGCTGGGAGGCAGCATTTCATTGATAGAAGCCAGAGATCACAATTATCATCATGACTGGAGGGAGCATTAACCCACAGGGACTTGTGGAGATGGCTAATAAGCTGTCACAGCCTATTGAATAAATAGACTGACAACAATAAGAGTGCTGCTGCTTAGTATCCAGCAGCAGTGAAAGAGCAGAGAGCTTAGAGTGGTCACGCCACTGAAAAGGCATATTCTTTCCTCATTTCCTGAGAAAGCCTATATGGGAGGGGAAAAAAGGCACTTAGTTCTTCCACAGAGGAATCTGCAGCCATTTACTCAGATAATGGCTGGAGAAAGGGTATTATCCAACATTTTGAGGACTTATGGATATAACACTCTGAGTTGACATTGATACCCAAACAATTATCATAACAACTTCATCATTAGAGTAGGTCCAGGTAATAAAGGGAATCACTGATAAAATCCAACATACAGTGGGGTCACTGGGTACACAGACAAATCAAGTAGTCATTTCTATGAGTGTATAGTCAAGATTCAAATTAGGATTCATGGCCAAGTGGGGTAGGCACTACCATAGTGACGAAGGCTGAGTGAAAGACTCTGGATCTACCCCCACCCTTCATGCAACACAGTAAATCAAAACTAATACTATATCATGAAAAGATGGAAGAGATTATTGCTACTTGCATCACTAAGTCTCAGTGTTTTAGGAGTGTAGCCTCTATCATATGCTTGTGTAATTCATCAGTTTGAACCCTGCAGAAATTGTATAGATTAGAAAGAATGGCTGTAAACAAGAGGTCCCCAAAATTTTTGGCAGCAGGGACCAGTTTCATGGAAGACAAGTTTTTCACAGAGGGGAGTGGGGTGGAGGAAACTCACCTCAGACCATCAGGCATTAGACTCTCGTATGGAGAGCACAATTGAGATCCCTCGCATGTACAGTTCACAATAGGGTTCGCACTCCTATAAGCCTCTAATGCTGCCACTGATCTGACAAGAGGTGGAGCTCAGGCAGTAATGCTGCTCACTCATTCACTGACCCTCACCTCCTGCTGCGTAGCCCGGTTCCTACCAGGCCTCAGACCGGTATCTGCCTACGGTCCAGTGTTGAGAACCCCTGCTGTAGACTACCAGAAGCCCAACCACATAGTAGTCTGATTACATTCATCAAGCCAAATACAATTTTACTGCTAAAGCTGAAGAATAAGGCCTTTTATAGTCATGAGAGGGGAACATACTCAGTTGTATTTACCTGAAATGGACAAAAATGTTCATGTACAGTTTTACCCTCAGGCTATAAAAACTGTCCTGTCCTCTGTCATAAATAGTATCATTTAATCACATATGGACTATCAGAACATCCCACAGAAAACCACACTGATCCATTAAATCAACGACTTCATAGCTAGCAGGCAGGATGAACATGAGATGTCCAGAGCCCTGGGAAACCTTGGGAAGACATCTGGACTCAAGATGATGAAAAATTAATCCTTTAAAAATGCAGGGATCTACTACTTAGTAAAGTTTTCAGGGGTGCACGTGTCACAGAAACATCACCTCTAAAGTAAAACACAAATTGCTGCATTTGACATCCTCAACTACAAATAAGGAAGCACAAAATGCAACAGGGCTCTTTTATCTCTGGAGACAAGATGTTCCACGCATAGGGATACTTCTCTGGATGATTTGATGGACACTGTGGAAGACTGCCAGATTCCAATGGAGCCCAAAGCAGGAAAGGGCTCTGAAGCAGGTCCAGGCTTCAGTGCAAGCAGACTTGCTGCTTGGACCATGTGGCCCAGCAGATGTTATGGTATAGGAAGTGTTAGTAGAAAAAGAAGCAATGTCAACATTATGGTAAACCCCAGTAGGAGAATTGTAGGCCTTTCAAGAAACTGTTTCTGGCATGTTGCTAGGCCCTGGTACAGATGGAATGCTTGACTTGGGACACTAAGTGACCATGCATTCTGCAGTGCCCATGGTTATATTGGCACATTTTATCAGACCTTTCAAGTTATAAAGTTGAACAAGCCCAGCAGCAGTCACTGATAAGAAGGAAATGTTGCACCAAGATGAAAAGCACACAGGAGCAGAAAGAAAGAGCAAGATACCATACCGGAGCAGGTAGTCCATGGTGACAACAGTGTCCCTCTTGTACCTTGTCCCTATGGCCATATGTAGGTCCTCTACAGCCAGCTGAAGATGGAGGAAAATGTCCAATTTTGGTTTGTGGATGGGTCAGCTCAGCATGTGAGCATAAATTCAAAAATGATGGCTACTGTACTACAACTACATTCAGGGTGGTCTTGAAAAATAGTGAGAAATAGAGAGAAAAATAGAGAGAAAAAAATATTCCTAATTGGTGGAGCTATGAGTGGTTCAGATATGCTTTGAGAGGAAGGAGAAGTTACCTAAAGGAAGGAGATATATGTGGATGCGTGGTGATACAGGAATGCTGGAAAGGGAAGAGCGTGGTCCCTTTAAATGATACAGAATCGGGGAAGGGAAGCACTGGGTAGAGAAAGGCAGGACCCTGACTACAGCTCCACTGCCACAGACGTAGGTGAGGACAGGCACGCCTGCTTTTCCCCCCAAATGTTGCATTTTCCAAGAACACCCTGGCCTTCCATGCCCCCATCCTAGGCCTATAAAAGCCCCAGATCTTAGCAGGCAAACACACAGGTAGCCACATATCTAGAGGGGCACATTGGCAGAAGAAGATTCAAGTGGCTGATCGTCGAGAGGACGCTGAGAGGAGCACACGGGCAGAAGAGCACATCAACAGACACTGGCATGCCCCCAGACCATCGACTGGCGGGATGAGGCAGGGTTTGGCTGGGGCAGTGGGAGGAAAGCCGGGGCCACCTAGTGGTCTAACTCCAGGGAAAAACCAACCGCCTTCTGGCTCCCCCATCAGCTGAGAGCTACTTCCACTCAATAAAACTTTACGCTCATTCTCCAAGCCCACATGTGAGCTGATCCTTCCGGTACACCAAGGCAAGAACCTGGAATACAGAAAGCCCTCTGTCCTAGCGACAAGGTAGAGGGTCTAATTGAGCTGGTTAACAGAAACCACCTACAGATGGCAAACTAAAAGAGCACCCTGTAACACAGGCCCACTGGGGCTTCGGGAGCTCGAAATATTCAACCCTAGACAATGCCATGGGGTTGGATCCCCACAGCCTGTCCGTCTGTATGTTCCCCTAGAGGTTTGAGCAGCCAGGCACTGAAGAAGCATGCCACACCCCCATTGCACATCCTGTGAAGGGGACAAAGGAACCTTTTTCATTTCAGTATGGCCATATGTAGGTCCTGTATAACCAGCTGAAGAAGAAGGAAAACATCCGAGTTTGGTTTGTAGATGGATCAGCTTAGCATGTGAGCATAAAATCAAAAATGATGGCTACTGTACTATGCCTACAGTCAGGAGTGGTCTTGAAAAATAGCAGAGAGAAAAATAACATTTCTAATTGGTGGAGCTACAAGTGGTTCAGATATGCTTTTATGGAAGAAGTGACCTGAAGGAAGGAGATATATGTGGGTGTGTAGTGTGTGTGGCTGTGTGCATGTGCATTTCTGGGTAGTAATCTATGGCCTGGTCAGCTGATCAATAATGGCCTAGAAAGAAAAGGCCTGGAAGATCAGAGATGAGGAGATCTATAGTAAGGCATGTGCATAAACATATGGAAGTGGGATCAAAGTATGAAGCCTTTTGTATAACATGTTAATATCTACTAGAAAGCATCCATGATGGAAAAGGCACCTAATAATCAAGTAGACAAAATGACTTAGGCAGTTGACTTTAGCCAGCATCAGCCACCCAGAAAGAGCATGAGCATGTTGGGCATATGAACAAAGACACTGAGGGGGCAGTGTTGGAGTCTGCACAGGGATCTAACATGGACTCTCTCCTGTCCAGGCCTACTTACCTACTGTCACGTCTGAATGTCCAAGCTGCCATGAGTGCCAAGTCCCCATATAGAACTAATTCTGCAGGAAGTTAGCTAGTTACTTGGAAATTTGACTACACTGGATCTCTTTCATCTTGGAAAAACTGATAGTTTGTCCTTACAGAGAAAATGTAAGATGCTCAACATCACTAATCATTAGAGAAAGGCAAATCAAAACCACAATGAGATACTATTCCACACAAGTTTGAATAGCTATTATTAAAAATTCAAAAAAAAAATGGATGCTGTTGAAGTTGTAGAAAAAAAGGGAATGCTTACACACTGCCTGTTTGAATGTAAATTAGTTCAGCTATTGTGGAAAGCAGTTTGTCAATTTCTCGAAGAACTTAAAACAGAATTAGCATTTGACCCAGCAATCCCATTACTGGGTGCATACCCCAAAGAATATAAATTATTCTACCATAATGTTTATTGCAACATGATTCACAATAGCAAAGACATGGAATCAACCTAAATGCCTATCAATGATACGCTGTGGTACATGAGAGGTACATAAGATAAAGAAAGTGTGGTACATGAGAGGATTCACAGACACTCTGAAAGAAGCCAACTGCATCTGCAGGACCCTGGAGACAACCAAAAAATGGCACTGGTATCCACAGCTGAGGGACCCATAGACAGTTCACATCACAGGACTCTGTGCAGACAACCCCCAGTACCAGCCCAGAACCAGGTAGACTCACCAGGTGGCTAGGCCCAGAAGATCAACAACAATCACTGCCGTTTGGTTTACAGGAAGCCATATCCATAAGAAATGGGGGAGAGTACTACATCAAGGGAACACTACATGGGACAAAATAATTTGAACAACAACCTTTAGCCCTAGACCTTCCCTCTGAGAGCCTACCCAAATGAGAAAGAACCAGAAAACCAACCCTGGTAGTGTGACAAAATGAGGATCTTCAACATCCCCCCAAAATTACACTAGTGTACCAGCAGTGGATCTAAACCGAGAAGAAATCCATTATTTACCTGAAAAAGAATTCAAGAGATTAGTTATTAAGCTAATCAGGGAGGGACCAGGGAAAGGCAAAGCCCAATGCAAGGAAATCCAAAAAATTATACAAGAACTGAAGGGAGAAATATTTAATGAAAGAGGCAGCTTAAAGAAAAAGATAATCAAAAATTCAGAAAACTTTGGACACACTTTTAGAAATATGAAATGCTCTAGAAAGTCTCAGAAAAGACAAGGTCTTTGACTTAACCCAATGCAACAAAGACAAAGGAAAAAGAATAAGAAAATAGGAACAAAACCTCCCAGAAGTCTGGGATTATGTTAAACGACCAAACCAAAGAATAATTGGTATTCCTGAGGAGGAAGATAATACTAAAAGCTTGGAAAATATATTTGGGGAAATGATCAAGGAAAACTTCCCCAGCCTTTCTAGAGAGACGTCCAAATACAAAAAGCACAAAGAACACCTGGGAAACTCATCACAAAAAGATCTCTGCCTAGGCACGTTGTCATCAGGTTATCCAAAGTTAAGTAGAAGGAAAGAATCTTAAGAGCTGTGAGACAGAAACACCAGGTAACCTTTAAAGAAAAACCTATTAGATTAACAGCAGATTTCTCAGCAGAAACCCTAAAAGCTAGAAGGGATTGGGGCCCTATCTTCAGCCTCCTCAAACAAAACAATTATCGGCCAAGAATTTTGTAAAATTCTTGCAGCAAAACTAAGCATCATATGTGAAGGAAAGATACAGCTTTTTTCAAACAAATGCTGAGAGAATTCACCATTACCAAGCCACCACTACAAGAGCTGCTAAAAGGAGCTCTAAATCTTGAAAGAAATTCTGTAAACACATAGGAACAGAACCTCTTTAAAGCGTAAATCACACAGGACCTGTAAAACAGAAATACAAGTTAAAAGACAAAACCAAAAGAAAAAAAAAACAAAAAAACAAAGTACACCGGCAACAAAGAGCATGAGGAATGCAGCAGTAACTCACATTTCAATTCTAACATGGAAGTAAATTGCCTAAATGCTTCATTTAAAAGATATAGAACCACAGAATAGATAAGAACTCACTAACCAACCATCTGCTGTCTTCAGAAGATTCACCTAACACATAATGACTCACATAAACTTAAAGTAAAGGGGTGGAAAAAGGCATTTAATGCAAATGAATACCAAAAGCAAGCAAGGGTAGCTATTATTATATCAGACAAAACAAACTTTAAAGAAATATCAGTTAAAAGAGACAAAGAGGAGCATTATATAGCAGTAAAAGGCCTTGTTCAACAGGAAAATATCACAATCCTAAACATATATGCATCTAACACTAGAGCTCCCACATTTATAAAATAATTACTAACAGACCTAAGAAATTAGATAGCAACACAATAATAGTGGGGGACTTCAGTATTGCACTGATACTACAAGACAGAAAGTCAACAAAGAAACAATGGATTTAAACTATATCTTGGAACAAATGGACTTAACAAATGTATACAGAATATTTCATTCAAAATCCACAGAATACACATTCTATTCAACAGCACATGGAACATTCTCCAAGATAGACCATATGATAGACCATAAAACGAGCATCAGTGAATTTAAGAAAATTGAAACTATATCAAGCAGTCTCTCAGATCACAGTGGAATAAAACTGGAAATCAACTCCAAAAGGAACCTTCAAAATCATTCAAATACATGGAAATTAAATAACCTGCTCCTGAATGAGCATTGGGTCAAAAATGAAATCAAGATGGCAATTTTAAAATTCTTTGAATTGAATGACAATAATGACACAACCTATCAAAACCTCTTTGATACAGCAAAGAGGAAATCTCATAGCCCTAAATTCCTATATCAAAAAGACTGAAAGAGCACTAACTGACATTCTAAGTCACACCTCAAGGAGCTAGAGAAACAAGAACAAACCAAACCCAAACCCAGCAGAAGAAAGGAAATAACAAAGATCAGAGCAGAACTAAATGAAATTGAAACAAACAAAAANAAAAAAAAAAAAAGCTGGTTCTTTGAAAAGATAAATAAAATTGATAGACCATTAGCAAGATTAATCAAGAAGAAAGAAAATCCAAATACCCTCACTAAGAAACAAAACAGGAGATATTACAACTGACATCACTGAAATGCAAAAGATTATTCAAGGGTACTATGAACACCTTTACACACATAAACTAGAAAACCTATGCTGGTGGACATAGATGGATAAAATCCTGGAAAAATATAACCCTCCTAGCTTAAATCAGGAAGAATTAGATACCCTGAACAGACCAAAAACAAGCAGTGAGATTGAAATGGTAATTTAAAAATTATATATATATACACACATACACATCCAGGACCAGACGGATTCACAGCAGAATTCCACCAGACATTCAAAGAAGAATGGGACAAATCCTTTGATGCTGTTCCATGATATAAAGAAGGAACCCTCCCTAATTCATTCTCTGAAGCCAGCATCACCCTAATGCCAAAACCAGGAAAGGACATAACCAAAAAAGAAAACTACAGGCCAATATTTTTGATGAACATAAATGCTAAAACCCTTAACAAAATACTAGCTAACCGAATCCAACAACATATCAAAAAGATAACTCACCATAATCAAGTGGGTTTCATACCAGGGATGCAGGGATGGTTTAATGTATGCAAGTCAATAAATGTGATACACAACATAAACAGAATTAACAACAAAAATCACATGATCATTTGTGTTAGTTTGCCGAGAATGATAGCTTCCAGCTTCATCCATGTCCCTGCAAAGGACATGATCTCATTCTTTTTTATGGCTGCATAGTATTTCACGGTTATATGTGCCATGCTTTCTTTGTCCAGTCTATCATTGATGGGTATTTTGGTTGTTTCCAAGACACTTGCGCATCCATGTTTATAGTAGCATAATCCATAATTGCAAAATCATGAAACCAACCCAGATGGCCATCAATTAACAAGTAGATAAAGAAACTGGGATCTATACAAATATATATATTTGTATAGATCACAGTTTATATATATATATATATATATATTTGTATATATCAGTTTCTTTATATATATTTGTATATTTATGTATATATTTGTATATTTATATATATATTTGTATATTTCATGATTTTTCAAATATATATATGTGTATATATACATATATATATACACACATACACACACATATATATACACACATATATATTTGTATATATCACAGATATATATATATATATATATATCTCACATGTACTTAATGGAATACTACACAGCCACAAAAAGGATTTAACAGAGAATAAAAAGAACAGCCATAAAAAGAATTAACAGTATTTGCAGTGACCTGGATGAGACTAGACTATCATTCTAAGTGAAGTAACTCAGGAATAGAAAACCAAACATATGTTCTCACTGATATACGGGAGCTAAGCTATGAGGACACAAAGACATAAGAATGATACAATAAACTTTGAGGACTTTGGGAGAATAGTGTGTGGGGGGGTGAAGGATAAAAGACTACAAATATGGTACAGTTAATACTTCTTGGGTGATGGGTGCACCCAAATCTCACAAATCACCACTAAAGAACTTACTCATGTAACCAAATACCACCTGTACCCCAATAACTTATAGAAAAAAATTTTTAAATGTGGTACATATATACTATGGAATACTATGCAGCAGAAAAAACTACCATGTCCTTTGCAACAACACAGTTAGAACTAGCAGCCATTATCTTAAGTGAACTTACACAGGAATGGAAAATCAAATAACACATTTTCTCACTTATAAGTGAGAGCTAAAGACTGAGCATACATGAACACAAAAAAGAGAACAACAGACACCAAGGCCTACCTGAGGGTGGAGGTGAGAGGAGGAAAGGATCAAAAACTACCTGTTAGGTACTACACTTATTACCTGGGTACACCAAACCCCTGTGACATTCAATTTACCTATATAACAAGCCTGCACATGTACCCCTAAAAAAAAAAAAAGAAAAGAAAATTCCTCTCTGGACATATGAGTTTGTTTCTTCTGCCCACAGAGCCTCACTATCCAGGTGCTGACACAATGCCTGATCCACAAACGCTGAATTCCCACAACATACCAAGGGTAAGTGAACCTGATCAGTAGGAGGAAGTAGTGCTGCTTTAACATAATGGAGGCGGTGGAGGTTCCGTGTGGAACCCAGATGGCCCAATTGTGAATTTCTTGATTCTCACTTGTCCAATTGTGTGTGAATATACACAGCAGCACTGCCACTAAATGCTGGTGGACATATTTACATATGAAGTCAACTTAAATAGTGAGTTGGTTTTCCATAGGCCATAGAAGAACCTTCAGGTAATGACTGTTGTTTGCTCTTAGTCTAAGTTTGAATCCATGATTTAAGTTGACATTTTGGAATATCTTGTAATGGCTTTGAAGAATATCAAACCTAACCAAGGGATCCATGTATTTTGTTTTTCCTTTTGCACAAGATAAACTTAATTTTGCAGTAGTTTTAGGTATTTGGGAATCATGAATCATTTACTTAAATCAGTTTCAATTTCATTATTTTTCCATAATCTGAATACGTAATTGTTCCAGTTTATTTTTAATTTACAAGGAAACTCACAAGGACAAATTTGGCACTTCTTCACTTGTTCTGAGTTGTTTATGTGGTTGGATTCAGTTATTAAGGCTTAGATCCAGCTTGTGCTCACAGCTCTGGCCTGGGGCCTTCTTCTGTGTCTCTGCCTACTTCTATGGGGATATAAAGAGAGGCATTATGTCCATGTGATACGATGCAAAACCACTGCGCTTATTTGAGGTGTCAAACTCAGAAGCTGATCCTTATTTTTTCCTTCCCAATGTATAAAAATAAACATCCCAATCTCCGGCTTCTCTGATTGCATTAGTCACAAGTTGTCACATGATTCCTTTGTTCTTAAACATTTTTAATGACTGAAAATAACAGTTTCATCTCATCTTCAAAAGGCTATTTCTAACAATCCCAAATCTGAAGATATGGTTTTAAGTTTCTGAGGGGCAGGAAGTAAATGAAACTTTTTTAAAGTGAAAGATATCAAAAGAAATAGTTAGGTCTTTGTCAGACTGCAGCCTTGAGGAAACATTCCAGATGAAAATTCTAGGATAAATATTGAAATTCTAACATTACTTTATTCTTTATCGATCCATTAACTAGGAAGTTTTTCTTAATCATCTCTACATAATGGGATAATGCAAAATAAATAGGGCTCAATTTCTATTCAGGACTGTAAGCTCTAATGATACAGATAAAATTAATACACATGAACTGTATACAGAACAATCAAGGGTGAGCAGTGTGCTGCTGACTTTAAGTATAACAGGTGTTTGGAACAAAGTAGAGATTAGTGAAGATCAATGTAATAAAAGAAGGCTTTATGGAGGAAGTAGTATTTGAACTGAGGCTTGAAGAATGTACAAAAGGTGGTTAGGAGCAATGGTTCTATAATGAAGCAGACATTAGCAGCTGTGTGGTTGGGGAGCTAAGATAGCTTGCTTTTCTAAGCCTTCTTCATTTGTAGATGGTGTTGATTATAGAACCTACATGAATGTTTTATTTTAGAAAATGAGATAACATATGCAAAGGACTTAGTCATAAAAAGTTAACTTTTAATACTAGGCATATAGATGAAATATATTGAGGAAGGAAAGTAAGTAAGTCAAAGAACAAAAAAGGATGAGGCTGACAGGCAGACCAGAATGAAGGATGGCATGTGGTAAGGTCTAATGGAAATAAGAATAGACAGATGAAGTAGCATCATGCCAAAGAGGAGCTAGAAGCTTGATATAAACTCATCAATTCATTCAAAAGATATTTAACATCTACTGTGTACAAATCATTGTGTCAATAATGAGAATTCCGTGGTGAACACTGGTATCGTTTCTATCCTCATTAAGCATCAGTCTTGCAGGGAATATGAGCAATATAAAAATTATAAGTGGGAAAGGAGAAATACAAAAGTGTATATTATTATGAATTCTATAAATGTTTATGATGTCGAAGAAGAAAGCTCTTCTTACCATAAAAATCACTGCTAACCTATGTGAGATAAGACATATGATTAGATATGACATACAACACTCTCTATGAAAATAAAAACAAAATCACTCTGTCTATACAACACAATCAATTTGACAAAAAATCCATCAAGTCTGTAAAACCAATATGAAACTTGATCAAACTTTTGATATCTGGAGACACAGTCTAAGTTCTAAAAGTCCTTTGAAAACTGCATAACCAGCTTTATCTTTCCTCAAACTTTGGGTTTGCTCCATCAATGTGTTCCCTTTTTTCTGGCTTGAACCTACCCACATTCTGGCTGGGTAAAACCCCTGCGGCTTACTCTGCTTTCTTTATCTCATCATGATTTTGTTTTTCTCTCCTGCATTTCTTTCTCTAAGGTGTTTTGTGGCCAAAAGCCTCTTTCTTGCATACCTGCTTTCTCATAACCTGACTCAGTTCAAGAAATGTTTTCTGAGCATCTACTATGTTTCCATCACTGATACAGCCAGTGATGTATCAGTGGGTTTTATTCTTGATGATTTGGGTTTTATTCTTTCCTGGGATGTTATCTTGGTCAGGACATATGACATATTATCTTGCCATAAAAACAGATGTTGCACACAAGATAGACTTAATAAAGGTAGAGTTACAGTAGGTTAAATATTATACAAAAATGTGTCCTACATATAAGAGCTATTTCCAGTCCCAGGTAGCTGGTTCACATAAATAGTGCCTTTTAAAATTTTTGGAGTGCAAAAGCAATTGCAGTTTCTGCCATCACTTTCAATGCATAATAAATAATAAATTTATTAATTAATACATAGATCTTATGTGTAAGTCTGGATGTTCTAGCTTATTGCATTAATAAAAAACATCAACCTTTTTGTGATTTAACACAGCAAAGGTCGATTTCTCATTTTCACAACCCATATGAGACCACAGAGAAGCTTGGTTTATGGCAGTTACTCAGAGGCCCAAGTGGACAAAGGCTCTATCTTCCTATGCAGCTGCAATCTCACAAGAGCCTCCAGGTTTCAGCAGGGTGGCAAATGGAATAAAGGAAATTATGAACACGCTTTTCTGTGCTTTAGCTCAGAATTACCACCAGCCACTTTGCTCTCGCTTTTCTGGTTAGGGCATATGACATGTTCGTCTAACTTTAATGGAATAAAGACATGCAACCCTCCTATTCTCCCAGAAGGATTAGAGGACCAGGAATATTAGTGAACAAAGTCAACTGTAATTTTCTTTTTACTTTTTCCCCAAACTTTAATATTTTAAATCTTCATTTATCTATGAAATTCTTAAATTGTCAAGATATCTAGCAAAAGAAAGTACTTGTAATATTTCTCATCATGCATTAATACTGTCAATCATAATGTGTAAGACAAAACCTACTCATTTAAGAGACATGCTATTTACACACTGCCATTTGCATGCAGCAGAGACATCTGAATTGAACAGAAGTGCAACATTTAACAACTCTTAGATCATTTGTCACATAGTAATTTCCTGTCAACTTCACTACCTTAAACATCCCCGTTTCATAAACAACACTCGGACAAATTCTCAAATAGCTACCAAATATGGAGAATGAACACAGTTCTCCAGCAACTTTTAACAGCAATGACAGTTTGATAACACTAACCAGATTTTCCAATAACATTCAGGGAAGATCGTCTCTTCTGCTAATTTACTTCAAGGAATTTTTTGACGGCTCATGGCCAAATCCAGTTTCTGATTCCATTCTGGTAGAAATTCCATGACATCAAATTAACTAGGGTCTCTAATTTTGCTCTCATGATGTTCCCCTCAACTCACAATATCAAAAGGACACTGCCAGTAAGAGTTGGCATTGGGGCTCGCTTAGAGTCACAGATAATCTAAAATGCAGTGTACGTTTCATGACTGACATATATTTTCACCTGAAAGAAAATCAGCAAATGGGCCAGGCGAGGTGACTCACGCCTATAATCCCAGCCCTTTGGGAGGCCGAGGCGGGTGGATCACGAGGTCAAGAGATCAAGACCATCCTCATCAACATGGTAAAACCCTGTCTCTACTAAAAATACAAAACAAATTAGCTGGGTGTGGTGGTGCATGCCTGTAGTCCAAGCTACTCGGGAGGCTGAGGC
>NW_016107751.1:789824-800933 GCF_001604975.1 Cebus imitator
ATGAGTGAAACTCCATCTCCAAAAAAAAAAAAAAAAAAAAAAAAAAAAAAAAAAAAAAAAAAAAAAAAAAAAAAAAAAAAGAAAGAAAAGAAAATCAGCAAATGAATCTGAAGTGAAAACTTTTAGCTAACTAATGTTAACTTAGAACTCAAGTATAATCATTAAGAACTTCAAATGTAAAGATACAAAAGTGTAACACCATTTTTCAGAAGTGATCCTGGCATTTTGCTGTTCTCTTAATTCTGAGAAGGTGTATTTGCAATATCTCTAACGCCTGCTTTTTGCAACGGTTTGGATTACACACTCGTCAGTTTCATGCACAACGGTGTAAACACCTTTGCTAGTGCTAATCATTGTGATCTTTTTATAATGATTATAAAATGATAAGAATGGTACTTTGCACTGTGTACTTTTCTTTTGATCAGTTCAAAGCTTATGTCACAATCAATATGACAGCTTTTATATTGCTGGCGCAGGCTTTCATTGACATTCTAACACAAGCCCCTGTCGTAAACCAGCCGAAAAAGAATGAGGCTATTATGCTGGTCTTATTGATTTAAACTAAATGAAAGTGGTCCATATGTCTTTAAGTTTTTTTAGCACCACTTCAGTTATGACTTAAAATTGTTTATTGAGAAGAAAAATACGAGTTTCAGTTTTCTTCTCATGTATTTAAAAGAAAATATCTCTGTTGTTATTATAGACAGATGTAGTCACTGAACACATCTTAGAAAGGTAAGTTCCCTTCAAAGCCTTTTCCTAGAAGTTGTAATGCTCAATACTAGCCTTCTTGTCTAAGAGGTTTGCTATGGTGGTAATTAATTGGCCTAAATGGAGATTCTAGCGATGATCCCTATTTTGTAGTCTCCCTAACTGAGTCAAACACACAGATTTTCTAATTTGCCCATTTCTCTTTACTTGGTTTATTTAACTGATTTGAGACTGTAAATTAACTTAGCTGTTAATTTTTATGTCTTACCCTGGGTTCTCTCAATGGAGACCCTAAGACTAAATGCAGAATATCTACTTAGGGTGATCCCCCAAACTCCTGTGAGTGATGGAGTAAGCAGATTAAAACAGGGAAGGGGGCAAAAAAAAAATCAATACAAAAATGTGTTAGGTATAATGGAAAGTTAATTCAGCCAAACTTTTAAGAAGCATGGAGAATGTGTCCTATAATCACTCATCAGAAAGATGGACACACACCAGCCCCACTGGTGCACTAACAGCCAGTGTATTCCTGGCCTGGGCATATCCATGGGTTGAGCAGGAGTCATGGCTCCGGAAAGGAACTCAGTAGAAAATGAGAAGACACATCAAGAGGTTTAGTACAGGACGCTCTCAGCTGAGGCTAAGAGTGCATAAAACTGTGCCCTGCAGCTGTGGCTAAAATCAGAGGTTGGCCAAAGGATGGGACAGGAGGCAACAGAAGTGTATGCTTCCCTACAAATTTGGTATTAATATTAAATATTTAAAATTCATTTGTCATATTTTCTTGTGAAACATTATAACAGATTGGTATATACAAACTAAAGCTTTTTTAAAAAAAAGTACAACTGAAAGAAATTGTATGACATACTACTTCAGGAATTATTATTTTATTTTCAGAAACCTTCAACACCATCCTGTTATTATAATTAAGAAAACTGTCTAAAATCTTTCTTTCCATCATGCCTCTCCTTTACATTGGATGCTTGATATCCTTTGGGCAAAATCAGGAAGACCTTTGCAGGTCTCTTGGGCAAACTTCTTCCATGCCTGGCCTGCGAGGTATCCAGTGCACTGAATGTGGGCACAGAATCTTCTGCCTAGCAAGACCCGCCAAGCTGCCAGACATGTCACAGAGACATACAGGGCAGACAACAGTTAATGTATCTCTTTTTTTCCCAGCTTTATCCTGGCATAATAGACAAATAAAAATTACATATGTTTAGGGTATACAACATGATTTTGTGATATATGTATATGTTGTGAAATGATTACCATGATCAAGCTAATTAACATATCTGTTACTTCACATAGTTACCTTTGTGTGTGGGGGCAGGGTGAGTATACTTAAAATCTACTCTCTTAGCAAATTTCAAGAATATAATACTTTATTATTAACCATAGTCACCATGCTGTACATTAGGTCTTCAGAATAACATTTTGTACTCTTTGGCCAACATCTCCCCATTAATTAATGCATCTTATTAACTGATACATAATTAAATGTATAAATATGCATACTTAGTACATCTAATTATGTCATATATCTGTAAAACTATGTTTTTTGCTCTGGGAAATTGATTACAAATTGTTGAAATACTTGTGGTTCACTTATTGATCTGTCCAAATATATACAATGCATATCTTATCACAAACTATTTGTATTTATGGGTTATTGTGTCTGATTCATGCCTATCTTTTAGGCTCCCCAGAGCAGGGACTATATTTTGTGTATCCCAGCATCCAGCCAATGGAAACTGAATAAATAATTGTAGCAGACAAAATTGTGATCCATCAAATGTCACAGGAGAGAAAAAAGGACAAAAACATTATTGAGCATTCACTGTACTGGAGTACTTCATGTAGATTATCTTATGTCATTTTCACAATAACCCTGAGGTAGATACTATTACTAACTCTGTCTCACCAATGGGCAAACTGTGATTAAAAGAAATTCAATATCTGGCCAAAGCTGTGAAGTCAGTTAGTTGTGGAATCAGTATTTAAATTGAGGCATCCGAACAGCTGGCTTCTGTAGAATACCCTTAGGACATTTTCACTGCTCAGAGAAGGCTAGAGAAGCACAATGGTATTTTGAGAAACCATTTCCTGTTGTAATGCAAGGGCCCTTAGTGCTCTTTCTTTTATTTATTATACCTTTGCCAATTTTTTATTAAACTGCACCTCAAAACCCAAAACTCACTGTACACCTTTCTCTGAGCCTTCGGCTCCCACTCAGCAGATCAATGCAGGCCCAGGGCCAGAACAGTTGGAAGCTTTTGCTCTAACTTTACAGGCAATTCAAACCCCTGGTGTTCTTTTGCCACATTTTTTGATTGATTCCTTTCCTCCTGTGCCAGGTTAGCACCATTATCCCTTCTCTTTACAACAAAAGCAAAATGCTGAAACTGCAGTGAGAACATGCTCTGATTGCTATTTCGATAGTGATATCTTTCCTTCTGAAGCAGCATAACTTGGTGGGTATAAGCCTGGACTCCAGAGACAGAAAGTGTGACTTCAATTCCTAACCTGTTCTGTGGTCTTGAGCAAAGTATTTAATCTTTCTGGCCTCAATCACTTCATGCATAAAATGGGGATAATAATAGTATCTATTTCATAGGGTTGTTGTGAGGATTAAATTGGTAATTACATGTAAAACTTAGGGCACACTGCCTGGCACATAATGAGCTCTATATAAGGTATGATAAAGAAATACAATTTCTTCCAAGAATACAAATGCTTTATCTTCCATTGATTTGAGTATAATACCCTCCATAAGTTCTGTGAACAAACAGAATTTGGAAAGCCAGAAACAGGTGAAAAAGGCAAAAACTGAAAACATGTAATAAATTCCCAAGTGCCGTTCTCTATACGTGACTCTTAGAAGATAAACTATCTTCAGCGTTGCCCTGAAGAGTCTTTCATGATTTTAGTATTCTGTCTCTCTCATTATCAGTAGCTGTAAACTGCTACTTCAAACCTTCACTATTATATTTAATTTGCATAAATATCTCCCTAGCTAATTCCTTGACAAGGTTTCCTGGGAAATGGCTGAAGACAAGGCCATATTTACAACCAGGAGGCAAGTAGCAAGCAGTCCAATCTATGGAATGCTTTATTCCCCTGCAAACACACTGCCTTGGTCAGTCGGAACTTGTCCTCTGTTCTTATCTGTTTTTCCTTACCATTGACCGGCCTCACCAACTGTAAAAAGAACACCTTGAAAAGATTAATTATTAATTTCAAAAAAGTTACTTCAAACACTTCTAAAGTAAACACAGGAGGGGGAAAACCCCCAAAAACTGGTTGTACCGTCACACAGCATCAGTGACTTCATTTTATTTATTCTTTTCTTTAGTCTTGGAAAACAAGAGGTCAGTTCAGTTTTATGACATTGGAGATAGAAATGGATATGAGTTTAAGATGTGCTAGTGTTAAAATATTTATTGGTTAAATCTGGCAGACATATTTATAGTCTTATCTCCAAAGACCTGCGAAGTGTATCTTATTAAATGGAATCTATATAGAGACGTTCTGTTCCCAGAATATATAATTTGCCTATTAAGTTTCTTTGCACATACCTGTTTTTTAATGACTTTTGGATATTTAACTATTTTTTTAATGTCTGTGAAGATCAGCACACAATATATCACTATGATTGACAGTCTGGGCATTTCACAGAGGTGAATCCCTAGCACTAACTATGGAAGTGAAGATTTTCAACACAAAATATTAAACCTGTCAGAAATTGTTTTCCATTTTTTCCAACAAAATATCAGGTCACTTTGGCTCACATGCTGTACAAATTATTTGAAGATTATAAGCTATCAAATGTATATAGTTTGGGCATTTGGAATCTTTCCAAGTGCCAAAGAATTTTACATTTAACAAATATTTTAAGCCCTTAAAATATACAAAATATTACCCTAGCTTCTGCTAAGATAAAGCAAGCTAACAACAACAGCTAACATTTAGAAGGTGTTCACTTTGTGCAGGGCACTGTTCTAAATACATTCCATGTAACAATTTGTTTAATTTGCCCCATAACTCTCTGAACAGTGTGATATTAATTCCCCATTTAAAATATAAGAAAGCAAAGCCCAGAGAGAAAAATAATTCACATATCTAGTAAAAGTAGAAACGGGAAAGGAACCAAAGCTTCCTGACTCTAAAACAGCCTTCTCCAAACGATCTTGCATGTTCTTCACATGTACCCCAAAACCTAAAATGCATTAAAAAAAAAAAAAAGAGCCTTGGTTTTGGCCCTTGAGGAGCTTTCTGTACAGTGGAAGAAAAGAAGGAAAAACAATAAAATAGATAAGTCATCATAGAGTAAGCATAGAATGTGGAAGGAAGAGTGTCAAGAGTTGAAATAAAAGAGGAAGTACCTCCGTTTTCATCAAAACTGAAAAGTTTGATTAAAGAAGGTGGCATATTAATTGGCACATTAGGGATGGTTTACATTTAAGGAGTTGGAGCCGGTTCAAGGCATTCTCAGGAGAGGGAAAAGTAAAAGCAGAGGCACAGAGATAGGGTACTGTGAGGCACATGCAGGGAAGAGCAAGTAGTTCGTTTCAGTAAGGTACAGGTTACAGAAAGCAGCAGTGGTACAGGTAAGTCTGAAAAATAAAATGAGCTTTAAAATTTTTCAAAAATATTAAACGCTAGATCAAAGAGTTTTAGAACTTAGCAATAGAGAAGTTTAAAGAATTTTTGAATGAGTAAAATGACTGAAGCACTGTTGGGAAAGTACCTAGCACTGGAATTTCATTACATTTATTTTCTATTCTACTATTTCCAAACATTTAAGATTAAATGTCTATATTAAGACAGAAAATAAAAAGGAGAAAAATTAAGGTGAGATGAACTTTTAGTAAGATTGTACTAAGACCAAGGAGGAGCCAATTATTATAGTCACTATCAAGTTAAAACTAAGTGAGTGGTTTGCAGGATGGACTGGGCAGAGGAGAGCTCGTGGTCCTTGGTTCCATTCCTTGGCCACTCTTTAGAATCACCAGGGGCTCTTTCAATATCTCAACACTCAGGACCCATCCCAGACCAATTACATCAGAATCTCTAAGATTCCAACTCAGATGTCAGTATTTTTCAAAGCTCCCAGAGAGATTTTATCATGCTACCAAGATTCGGAACTATTGTTCTAATAAGTTAAGTGATGAAGATTTGGCCTTCAGGGCTGACAGTAAGAATGAAAAAGAGGGAAGATATCTGAAAAATAATATGAAGGAAAAAATCAGTATCTCTTTTTGAAAGTGCTGGGAGAATTGCTCCCGCAGCTCAACTCATTTAAAAAACATCTCTTTTCACATGAGATTAAATACATTTGGAAAATTTGGCATTCTTAATCAGAATATAGGGCTCCATTGATACCAAGGGAAGTGGCTGCCTGCGATGGGGTAAAGGCGTCACTTTTGTGGCAGGCCTCACTGTCCTCATTTTACTTTACAATTATGAACACCGTTTCTATCTTCTCAATGAGACATTTTAGGAATATCAGTGCAACAAAACATAGCAAAGAATTCACTAAATGGAAACGCATCACTATATTCATGTTAACTATTACTTTAAACAGAATCGTACCTAGTAGATTCACATTAAATTTATTGCTACTTCCCTGAGATGATAAACTAACTTTATGTTTTCATGATATAATCTTTTGCAGAGAAAAAGGAACACTTTTACACTGTTGACAGGAATGTAAGTCAACCATTGTGAAAGACAGTGTGGTGATTCCTCAAAGATCTAAAGACAAAAATACCATTTGACCCAGCAATCCCATTACTGGCTATATACCCAAAGGAATATAAATCCTTCTGTTATAAAGATACGTGAACGTGTATGTTAATTGCTGCACGATTCACAATAGCAAAGACATGGAATCAGCCTAAATGCCCATCAATGATAGACTGGGTAAAGCAAATGTGATCCATAGATACCATGGAATACTATGCAGCTGTAAAAAGGAATGAGATCATGTCTTTTACAAGGACATGGATGGGGCTGGAAGCCATTATCCTCAGCAAACTAGTACAGGAACAGAAAACCAAACACCACATTTCTCACTTATAAGTGGGAGCTAAACAATGAGAATCCATGGACAGATGGAGGGGAACAGCACACACTGGGGCTTATTGGGGGTGTTGGGGGAGGGGGGCATCAGGAAGAATAGCTAATGGATGCGGGACTTAATACCTAAGTGATGGGTTGACCTGTGCAGCAAACCACCATGGCACACGTTTACCTATGTAACAAGCCTGCACATCCTGCACTTGTACCCTGGAACTTAAAATAAAAGTTGAAAAAAAAAGTAAAAATAAAATAAAATAAATAAAAACCCCTTTTGAAGTTGTTTCTGGCATTTCAACAGGCTGAACCTGAAATTCTAGATCCATTGGTGTGCTTATTTCTCTGATCGCAGAATTAATTCTTTTGATACCTTACTGTAAATAACAGCGTCAACAAAAGCTGCATATTTTGACAATCACTTGTAGATTTAACTATTGGTTACCTTTGATTGAACAAGTAACAGGAATGACAACAGCAAAGGTTGTTTCATTCCTGTTGTCTTTGTGAGCCTTTCCCGGATTTTCATGATGACATTCAAACTGGCCGTAACAAGGCAAGTACAGTCACTCTACCCAGTGACCATGGACGACTCTTACTTAGAAGCTGTTTTTGAGTAAATCCCAATGTGCTACCAAACTGTAATTAATCAATGTTCTGTCCTATTTTTACCAGCTATACAAAAAATGATTAGAAATGCGATGACGTGAGTTTGAGCCACCTCCCTTAAACATGCAGTGCAATTGCAACTTGCCACACCACATTACCCTATGAAATCCTATCTGATCTCAAAATTATGAATATTAATTGTTTCATCCAGTACTTTATGTTCCCCAAATATTTTACAATCACATTTTGTTAATCCTCATAAAATCCCATTTAGGCATGCCAGCACTAATAATCTCATTTCATAAATCGAGGTTCAGAAAAGTTAAATAATGGTATAAGTGGTTGAGCAAGCCAGCTGAAAAGTGAGATTGAAAGTCTGTGTAGCCATTGTCCTTCGGGCAGCTCACTGCGCTCCCTATAACGTTTCCCTGTTAAACTGCTCCACTGGAAATGTTTTCTTTCCTGATCTCCAGGGCCTTATTTTGGGCCCCAAAGCCTTTATATTTGTTTGGTAATAGGTCTACCAAGTAATAAAAAAAATAATAACTTTGAAATGTTACTTAAGTACTCTATAACTCAAGTATCTCTCTGTGTTTTTTTTTTTTTTAAAAGTACAAGTCCAGAAAACTGAGAAGCTGCATCTAAGATACCTAAGATAATTCTTGATTTAAACACTACTTTGCACTATTGAAGTGGTAAGAAGCATGAAGCAAATAACAGGTCAGGGCCAAGGAAACATTTATAGTTGTGAGTGAAGTCAGTTTTCCCTATTTTGCTCTTTTTCTTCCTGTTTCTTCCTCCCAACCATATCAATGTTTAATTAACAAAATTTGTTTATTCAACATACTGTTACTGAGGGCCTATCATGGGTCAGGCACTTTGTGAAATACTGGAAACACACAAGAATGAATAATAAATACACAACTCCTGCGCACTGGTTCACAGCTTGGTAGGGGAGAGAGATACATAAATAAATAGCTCAGACTACTACATGCTACATTCTGGAGGCTGAGTTAGGAGCTGACTGGAGTGGGAACACAAAGGAAGCAACAATTAACAGGGAAGCAGAGAGGGGCTGCCTTAGAAGGCCCCACTCAGCTAGGTCTCCAGTGTGCAGGAGTTTACCAAGGAGAGGAAACAGCACATTTTTTTAAGTGACATTCTTTTGAAGGGAGCTTACGTTCCAACAGGATTCTAAGTTGTTACTTGAAATACCAAGCAGCATTTTTCTGACTGAGGGCCTTCTCTGCCACTTCCCCAATCACAATCGATGCCTCGGCAGCAAATTATACATTTTCTATTCCACAGCTTTAGTCTAAATACTAAGGGACCACGGAAACATCTTACGGTGAAAAGATAGATGAATTTGAAGTTGAGAGCCCCAAATTTAAGATTATTAATTGGGGAGAAGGGAAGGGAGGGGAGAGAGACAGAGAATGGAAAGAACACACAGAAGGAAGAGACAAGAAATAAGTGGTAATTGGCATTAGTGTTCACAAAATAATTCTCTCGAGTGTGATCGCATTGGGACCTTATGAAGTTACTGTTATCCAAGGGATTAATGATTTCAAGAATGCTTTACGAAATGAAGAAGCTATACAAATAGATGCATGATTATGAAGAGTAAGTTTCAGCCTGTAATGGAGACGGGTTGCATTCTCCCAGGTCCAAACGCAGCTGTGCTCTTGGAGCTGCCCTGTCTGAAGAGGAGACAGAGATGAGAGGAGGCCTGGGAAGAGCTGAAAGAGCATATGTGTGCACGGGGTGTGACCTCCTTCAGCTCTGTTGCATTACAGAGAGCATTTCCTGTGCCAGCTCAGCCATAGCCTGCTTTTTCTATAGGACATCAAGCTCCAAGTTTACAGTTCCTATCAGGGAGTCTCTTTGTTTGAATAAAGCCTCATTTGTTAGAAAGTGTCACAGATCAGTGTGTATCAGATGCAAGATTGAATGTCCCTCAAGCACATGCAAAGCTATGCCAGGATACCAGCAATGGGGCTTTTCACCAAGAGAAAACAGATGGTCAGAGTGAAAAAGGCCGGTCTTTATGGAAAAGAAATTCTTCCAACCAACCCCCACCCCTGTGCCCCACTCCGTCTCTCCCCCCTCCCTCTTTCACCCATTGCACTGATAGGGAAACATTCAATATGCTGCCACATCATCTGATGTTTGCATCCTTTTAATTAAACCAAGAGATCTGGAATAGGGATGCCCTTGTCTGTGCAGAGAAATGACTTCAAAAAGAAGATAATAGAACCTCTTTTTCTTCAGGCTTGCAAGAGGCTTGTGTGTAATTTGTCCTTTGCAAGAGCAATCAAAGATAACTGGTGCACAATTGATTACGGGCTTTGTGTCCTTTTAATTACTTGTTTCTACACACTGGTTTAGTTACATGCTGAAAGCAGATCCGTCTGAGTTCCCTCTAATCTGCAGTGCTTTCTTTTGCTTACATGGTTTAATAATAAAGCTATTAGTAAGCCACCACCACATAGAACAATACTATCAAACCAGGGTAGATCTTGAATCTTGCCTTTCTTTATTCTTCCAATAGACTATTAGATGTTTTCATGGAAAACAAGGTTAAAGAATACTACATCATTGCTTAACTATAGAGAATTATTCTACAATTTCAGGAAGGTAAAGTCTTTGCTATTCCCAAAGCAGAGTTTACAGGACAGAAAAGTTGGAATTAATACAGCAGGTTTTTGTTTGCTTTTTATTTTAATTGACAAAGATAAGAATAAATTCACTCTTTCTTTTTAATGAATTCTAATCTATGGATTTATACACTGAATTCCTTTGAAAACCCATAGAAAAAGATGAAAAGCTAGCATAATGCATACATCAAATTTATTATTGTTTGTATTCAGTATACTAAAAATGCTGTTAAAGCAGTAAATGCCAGATGAAAATATAGAAACAACTTTATTATTATTTTAAGTTCTCAACCTAAAAGGTGAGACAGTAAAAAAGTTTTATAATGATAGAAACCTGACTAACTAAACCTCTAAGCTACCATTAACCTACTTGCTACCAATTAGTGCCCTAGAGAGAAAGAAAAGCTAAATATTGTAACAACACACACACATACAAAACATCAAATAATTTCAATATTTAGACTCGTTACTACAGCTGCTGAAATGGGAGATAAATGAAAAGCCTAACAAAATGTGTGATTCCTCACTAAGGATATTATATCCAGAGACCCAGCCTCCTGCTTTATCATCTCCATAGACATAAGCTCCCTGAAAATGGTGAAATTACCACGAACTCTGGGAAAGTCTCTGAGTCTAGATCCCCACCCACTTGTCATGCTCTTAGACCCTTTAAGCATCACTTTGGTCATGGCAATAGATTCCTCCTCATTTCTAGCCATGCTCCCTATTTTACAGGCATATATCTTCAATCTGGCTTGGCTGTCTGGCGAATGCAGAAAGGTGGCCCACGTCTGTAATCCCAGCACTTTGGGAGGCTGAGACGGGCAGATCACTTGAGTTCAGGAGTTTGAGACAAGCCTGGCCAACATGGTGAAACCCCATCTCCACTAAAAATATAAAAATCAGTTGGGCATGGTGGTGGGTGCCTGTAGTCCCAGCTACTCGGGAGGCTGAGGTAGGAAAATTGCTTGAACCTGGGAGGTGGAGGTTGCAGTGAGCCAAGATCACACCACTGCACTCCAGCCTGGACAACAGAGTGAGAATCTGTCTCAAA
>NW_016107751.1:801718-809330 GCF_001604975.1 Cebus imitator
GCCATTCTAGCAGAACTTTATACTTACATTAATCAAATAGTATTGTTTATTTATATGTTTATCTTTTTTTTTTTTTTTTGAGATGGAGTTTCGCTCTTGTTACCCAGGCTAGAGTGCAATGGTGTGATCTCGGCTCACCACAACCTCCATCTCATGGGTTCAAGCAATTCTCCTGCCTCAGCCTCCCGAGTAGCTGGGCCTACAGGCATGTGCCACCATGCCCAGCTAATTTTTGTATTTTTAGTAGAGACAGGGTTTCACCATGTTGACCAGGATGGTCTCCATCTCTTGACCTCGTGATCCACCCGTTTTGGCCTCCCAAAGTGCTGGGATTATAGGCGTGAGCCACCGCGCCCGGCCTATTTATATGTTTATCTTATACCCAATATAATGTATTATCTTGCTGATTGTTGCACACACATTCCTGTGTTATGCTCCTCTATGTTGGTAATTAGTACTATCTGATAAATTCCACCATGGTTCCTTCTTCCCCTTTTCAATTGCTTCTTTCCAATTGCTATTTTAATCCTTCAGCATTTTCTGTCTCTATTACCACAGAATTTCATTTGGCCCATATTAGATTTCTTGTCTGATCTTGTGCATTTGTGATCAGAGTTCTTCCACAAGGTTCACACATTGGTACATTTGTTAAAACATTTAAAGATTTGATTATGTATTTACATAGGATTCTTAGGATGCTGGAGTGTTGTGGAAACCATAGTGACCTGATCTTTGGGGAAACATACCTAAGCACTATAAATACATGATTTAACAAAATATATGCCTAAGCACTGCATTTTACAGCTCTGTAATGGAGTTATGAGCAAGGCACTAACGGAGGACAGAAGCAGGGGCAACGAGCAAGCATACAGAGGTGAATTTGATACAGATCCATTGAAGGTTAAATGTAAATTGTCCTTGAGCACATTTTGAGTATTCCAGGTAGCATAACCTAAACACAGATAAGTCCCCCATCTTCTCTGCTCCCCTTCCTTTGGCTAATCCTTTTCTAAATTATTTAGGAAATATGTATTTCCGGTTTCCTTCTCCTACAAATGCCTGCCTTACAGAATGTGCATTGTTGGTGGGCTCTGATGCAAATCGCTTCGCAGCAGAAGCCACTCTGCCATTATACTCTAATTTGCAGCCAAGCTGGCTTTCAGCTGGTGCCTTGTCCTTGGGCTATCGTTCACTGTCAGGGCCTCTCCAGGGTGTGCCAACTGTTTGCTTAACAACAGAGAAGGATGGAAGCAGTCAGAAGTCACCGATTTCCAAGAAAAGCCTGCCTCAGCTGCCATTGTTCCTCTTTGGTTCCAGAACCTAAAATCACGTAGCCATGATCAGAGCTGCCCCTGAGCAAACTTATGAAGTACAAAATATTTTCCTTAGTTAATGTCCATTTTCCCTTTGCCACTACTCTTTCCCAGTCCACATACTGGATCCAGCAATTCCAGAACATGTTTAGGCTATCCACGTCGGATAAGAATTCAGTCGGTATTCCTCAATTGAAAGGCTAATACTTAACCCCTAAGTATCTCTCACATGTGCACACACACAATTTTGCATATAATTTCATGTAACTTACAAAATTTTCCCTAAAGTCAGCCTAGATTGAGAAATCATTTTTACCTCAACCTCCTTTTCTCTTCTTTCTCTTTCTTTTTTAACCCCATCTTTTTTCCCGTATCTCACATCACATTTTTTGGTAAGTAAAAGCTTTCCAATCTAATTCATAAGTGTTTTAAAAGTGATCTTAATATTTTTTAATAATTTTTTAAAATTTTTATTTACTTCTTTAGGAAAGAATCAATAAAATAACTGATCATTGCACCAGTGAAAGCCAAACTCCAAATAAAAGGAGACATGGGCTTACTGCACCCCCTGCTCACAGAACTACTGTTGAGACAACTGTAATAAATTTGTTTCATGAAATCTTAGGCATGACTCATAAGGAATTCTGAGGGGAAATTTCATATTTTTCTTCTTTTTCAGGGTAATTAAATATCAAGTTGGAGAGACTAATAGTTACAATTTCCTTCTCCTTGGACACTGAGCCATAGTTGTCCAATTTTACCAGCTGCCGACTGCCTCCCAATCATGATGTTTTCAAGAAACACCATTTGCTTTTTAGCACAGCTGCAGGTGGTGCTTGCTCATCTATAGGCATGACTCTAAAACAGTTTACTTGGTGTCCTCTCTCCTCCTGGTGGCTTTCAAAATTGTTCTGGCCTTCTCAAGAAAAGGGGAAAAAATTAGTTAGAAAGGTTAGTGAGAGTACAGCACAGATAAATACACAGTATATGTAAAATCATTGAGAACTAAGAGAAGACTTTAAAAATATATATAGTGTGGTACTACCAGCCATTTCATATTCCAAAAATTAATAAGTACAGTGTGACATTTAAGTATTTCATAACATGAATTTACTCTGAAATCCTGATTAATTCCATCTGATAGAATTTTTAAGTGATCTTCTTACTTCTGCACTAAACTTAAAAAAAAATTAGCGGCCAGGCACGGTGGCTCATGCCTGTAATCCCAGCACTTTGGGAGACCAAGGCGGGCAGATCACGTAAGCTCAGGAGTTTGAGACCAGCCTGGCCAATGTTGTGAAACCTCACCTCTACTACAGATATTAAAATTAGCCAGGCATGGTGGCATGCACCTGTAGTCCCAGTTACTTGGGAAGCTGAGGCACGAGAATTGCTTGAACCCCAGAGGTGGAGGTTGCAGTGAGCTAAAATTGTACCACTGCACCTCAGCAAAAGAGCAATGCTCTGTCTCAATTAAAAAACACAAAATTAGAAAAATGAGCAATTGCACTGGGTCACACCTTAGCCATCACTGGATTGTTGTTAGGCTCTTGAGAAGAATCGAATTATAAAAATCTTTTGAAGCCCTAGAGTGGGGAAATCTGTACGTGAAGGAAGATAGCCCATGTCAGTCCTACATTCTAAAGCGGAAACGACAAAAACAAGATGTATACACTACTACATCCACTTCTATGCCTATTTTAAACATTATTAATTGATAATGACGTATTTTTCTGTTTAGCCTGAGACAGTCTCAGAATTTTCTGAACACAGATATATGCAGGCAGTTTTCTACAAATTGTTTGGAGGGACAGATAAAATAAAGCTCATCCACTATTTCTGTGCTAGATTATGATAGAATCACCTGGCTATTGCAAATGCAGTAAAAAAACTCATTTTTTTCATATTTTTCTTTTTATATTTTATATTGGATATTTTATATTGGATAGAGAACGGTCCAGTGTAAATGAACCCCCATGCCATGTGACTGGAGTGGTGGTCATGAACCATGGCCTGTGGGACAAATCTGGCCTGCCAACTGCTTTTGTAAATAGAGGTTTATTGGAACAATACCACACCCATTTGCTAATGTATTGTTCATGACCGTTTCCCTGCTTTAGATTATATTGGCTAATAACTAAACAGGCTAGCTTCAGTTGGATTTTTTTATCTTCATTCAATAATGACACATATTCCAGAACTTTGGATTCTGGTTTGGCTTCCAAAAGCTACAGAACTTTCCATAACATGACAAAGAACAAAATAAGAGCATATGATCAGCTTAAAGTTCTCAATGGCACTTGTGTTCTTGAGAGGCATGGAAGCATGCTCCCTCCTCTGAAAACAGATATGAAATGCAATACAAACCAGGAGTTCTTTTCCCTTCCCTTCCCATTTCTCTCCCCTCCTACCAGCTTTTCCTTTGGCATAAAGATCCAAGATGGCTTTTTCCCCCTTTTATTTTTAGTTATCACATAATGATTGTATATATTTGTGTGGTACCAAGTGGTATTTTGATACATGTATATCCATCACCTCAAGCATGCATTATTTCTTTGTGTTGGGAATATTCAAAATCCTCTCCTCTAGCTTTTGAACATATATAACAAATTACTGTTAACTATCCTCACTCTACAGGGCTATGGAACACTAGAACTTATTCCTCCTATCCAGCTGTAATTTTGTCTGTTAATGAAATTCTCCCCATTCTCCCCTTCTCTTTACCCTTCCCAGCCTCTAGTAACCACAATTCTACTCACTACTTCTATAAGCTGCTTCTTAGAAGTACATTTTTTTTTAGCTCCCACATGAGTGAAAACATACAGTACTTCTATTCTTGTCCTGACTTATTTCACTTAACATAATATCCCCTAGGTTCACACATGTTGCCCCTAATGACTGGATTTCATTCTTTTTATGGCTGACTAGTACTCCACTGTGCATATTTTCCTTATCCATTCATCTATTGATGAACATTTAGGTTGAGTCCATATCTTGGCCAGAACAAACAGTGCCAGGTATGGCTTTTATATATTCTCCAAGGGTTTTTCTAAGACAGAGGAAACTACTCTCAGGTGAGTTATGTGGTCAAACACCATGCTAAGCCTGTTTGCCTGCACATGACCTGCCCACAATGTTCACTACTGCTCTGATAAGAAGTTATGTCAGTTAACACAGCACCACGCTGTCATTAATCTATAGTGTGAGCTGCTACGTATGTTCACATTTAAGGCCACTCTGATAAACTCCATATAATTTGTTTGAAAGCATTCTGGTCTCAACATATTGTTTGCTATCTTTAAAAAGGACTAAATCAGAATAATTCCTTCAGGAGTTTTAAGGACACAAAAAACAGAAAATGGGGGTAGAGAATTAATAGCCTTATGCTTTCTCATGCACAACTTTATTTATTCCTGATAACATTCTGTGACATAGAAATTATCCTATTTATTTTATTGAGAGTTTCCTGACACAAATGGACCCAACAGACAATTAATTGGTCACAACCCTGATAACTAAACTGACTAGTAAAACCTCATTTTAATCCTTAAGGATTGTTTTTACAGAGGATAATTCGTATATTGTTGTGCAATCCATAAGTTTTCTGTAGGTTTTTAAAATTATTACAAAATTCTAATATCAGAAGAGAAAGAAGTAGGAGGCAGAGAAAAGAAGAAAAGGAAAGATTTAAAGAGAATATTGGGAAACAGAGCAAAACATGAAGATCTGGGAAAGGGAAATGGGTGTTATTTTCATCCTAGAAATTACTGTTAAAGAATATTCCCAAAAGATATTCCCACTCCTGTGTAAGGAACCAGATGAAACCATGTGTGTGCCAGGTGTGAACAGATATATATTCCACAATCCCTTCCGTGGCTATGTTGAGAGGATAATAAAACCCTTTGATGAGAACTTCAATGAACAGGGCGGCAGCCTGGCATTATTTAATCACACCGTACCTGGAACACACAGGACTGTCTCAGAGGTTTTGCTGTGGCAAGAATAAAAGGATTTCAAATAGGAAATTCCTGTTGGGGCTCTATAGCTGGGTCTGCTGTGAAAACTGCAAAGTCAGCTTAGGCAACACAGCATCGTATAGTGACCAACTGCTCATTTTGCATGTGCCGCCGTTCCAAATCCACAGCTCAACTTGCCTTAAAGAACAACATTTCTGGGGAACAAAAAAATAAGCAGAAACAAACAATAATGAAGACTTTGACAACGGGCTACTGGAGAGGACAAGAGGTCAATGACAGTCTCTGCCTCTTTCAGGGCATTTTCCAAGTGACTGACAAATGCTCCGCATTTTCATCCCTCTTTAGCAAGAAGGGAGATGAACTACAACCATATTCCACTGAGTTTTAGTGGCAGGCAGAGTTGGTGGATATCAGTCAAGTTTATTCAGCTTTATTCAGCACATTCTTCTGCCAACTGAGCTTTAAAGCAACGCAATTGGACAAAACCAGCACAGATTTCACACAAATAAGTTGACTGCTCTTGCTTTTTCCTAACACCACACTTTCCAGCTAAGGGCAGATTTAACCATATAATGGTTTAATAGGGAGCTTTTATTTTCCGTTTGCCAATCCGGATTGGTCAATCCTTATTAGCTGTTAAATTTCCTTCTATTTAGAATGTTTCCAGGTCCTCTTTCCTTTAGCAGAATTCACTGATATCTAACAACCAATTCTTCTCTACACTGCTTCTTCCAGCAGTTATAAGGTATTGGTGAAGAGCATGAAGTCTGGAGCCAGACTATCTGAGCTCTGACTCATTGTAACCTTGGGCAAGTTAATTAATCTTTATAAGCCTCAGTTTACTCATCTGTAAAATGGGGAAACCCTGTCTTGTAGGGTTTTTGTGAAGTTGAAGGAGCTAGTACAGTCAAAACACTTAGTAGAGTACCTTGAATAGTATAAGAAAAGCTCTATCTATATATCCCTGTCTCTCTCTCCCTCATATATATATATATACATAAGATATTTCACTCATTCATTCTAACTATTGAAATGTATTGTGTTAGCCTTTTAAAAAATCTTATGGAAACTTCTTAATTCCGCCCTTTTAAAAATAGTCCAACATTTTCTTTACAGCTAAACAACATGCACCCAGCTCTCCTCCCTTTTACCCATCTGTGACTCCTGACCCATGATAATGGGCTTCCTGGCTCCCTTCGATTCGAGCAATAGGCCGTTACTCTTTCCTTCTATCCTGAAATGCAGTATACCTTCCTCTAGATCTAGTAGTGGAAAAAAAGAATATAAGGAAGGAAAGTATCATTGAAAACAAAAAGAAAGGAACACTAGTTGTATTTCATGCTTGCTTAACTGGAGGATTCATATGATCTTTTTCTGATATCTTCTTTTAGTGGCTGAAATTAACCATCTATTTAATACTTAGGTCACTTGCACTAGAAAAAAGTAAAATAAAAAGAGAAAATAAATACAATTTTTTCATGTTCAGATCTTATTTTTGTGCAGCTATGCATACCTTTGTGCATACCCTTTTATGCAGATTCATATGCATACTTTTATTCAGAAGTTGATAAGCCTCAAATTATTAAATGGTTTTAATAGAAAGCAATTCATTAAAAAAAAAAAAAAAAAAGATCTAACTATCCCTGAAAATAGCACTACCATCTTCTTATGGATTGCAGTATGAAGTGTCCAGCACTCCCAAAGCAATGCCTTTAGTTAGATGAGTTGTTTACTCATTGGTTTCAATATCCCTGCCATTCTTGATCATGAAGAAGAAAATTACTGCAAATCAAGGTAAGCAGAGAAGAAAAAAAGGAACGAACAAAAAAAGAGAAAATGACTCATGTGCTCAAGACTTCAGTGTGAAATCCTCATCATCCTTTCAACTCACTCTGAATTAAGCAAGTGGTGCATGACATGTGCTGAGCTGGATCAGCAGCGCAAGCTGTACAGATGTGCCCATCTGGTATGCAGGTGTTTGTACAGATATTCTCCAGCCAAACTTCCAGGAGGTAGCATTTTTGTAAAACTGGCTTCTCACTAGTACAGGGAAAGCAAGAGAGAGGGACCACCCACTGATAATAAATAATGCCACTGCTAGGTTGACCACATGCTCACAAAGATTGATTCTTAAATTTGATGTACATCAGAGCCACTCGGGAAACTTTACAAAATGCAGAATCTTGATCATCTTCTCCAAGAGATTTATATTCAATATACTATGGTATACTCCAGAAATCTATTTTCAACAAACATTCTAGGTTATTCTAATGTAAGTGTTCTTTAGTCCACACTTCAAGAAACACTATCCTAACACATAGA
>NW_016107751.1:809383-847330 GCF_001604975.1 Cebus imitator
AAAATAAAAGAAAGTTCTCTCCTTCAAAGTTTGTAGCAATCCTCCCCATTATGTGACTACTGCCCACAGCATCACAAATAGAATATTTAACCATCAAACCAGACATAGGTATTTAAACAAGCAAACACTGAGCATTAACAAACTTTTAAACAATAATTTATGTCTTTATTTATCAGATCCTATACCTACACAGAGCAACTAAGTACAACTCAGTTTTAGAATGGCAATAAAACATACATAGCTGAGGTTGGTAGATTTAAACCCTACCATGAGCCTGGTAGCATACCCGATATATTAGTCTCAGGTGTCTTTCTGTGACCACTATCACTTAGGAACAGGTGTCCCTTAAGAATTATTCTCTGAAACAGCTCCCAGCAACCAAGAGTCACACATCTACTCACTTATTCCAAGACTGGAAATCAGAAAAAAAAAGATAGATGTGAGGAAATATTCAAAAGCCAGATCATAGAAGTAATTTTGAAACATGTTGAATTCAGACTTTATTCAGCAGGCTAGAAGTCACTGAAGCATTTTGAGTAGTGAAGCATCATGATCGCAATAGTTCATAGATTCTGCCAGGCGTGGTGGCTCGCGCCTATAATCCCAGCACTTTGGGAGGCCGAGGCAGGTGGATTACGAGGTCAAGAGATCGAGACCATCCTGGTCAACAAGGTGAAACCCAGTCTCTACTAAAAATACAAAAATTAACTGGGCATGGTGGCATGCGCCTATAGTCCCAGCTACTCGGGAGGCTGAGGCAGGAGAATTGCTTGAACCCAGGAGGTGGAGGTTGCGGTGAGCCGAGATCGCGCTATTGCACTCCAGCCTGCATAACAAGAGCAAAACTCTGTCTCAAAAAAAAAAAAATAGTTCATAGATTCCACATAGTTTAGGCTATAAACTGCAGACTTTCGATACTGTATATAAAAGGATCCTGCTAAAACTGAAATGGATGTGTGCTAAGGACATATTGATGTGATGAAATTATGTCATTAATTACACACACATCAGTATGTTCCTCCCTCATCCAAAGTAAGAAGAAAAGCTGAATATGGCACTTCTCATTAGCCTCAAGAATAAATTTCTAAGAATAATGTTCATTCAATAAGTATGTATTGCATGTCCATGTTATGTTAGGCACCATGCTAGGTGCTGGGGAGCAAAACAGGGAGGGTCTCCACTCTCCAGGTGTTTACAGTCTGCTGAGACAGACACTGAACAAATAGCCAAACAAGCTGTGGGTTTTCCACATGAGTCTTTGCTATGTCTGGCAATACTGTGCTTTCATTTCTTTTAAAATGTGAGCCCTTTCCCTATTCTGCCTTTCTTTAAGGACTCCTAAGCATTGGAGGTCTCAAACAGACCGCCTGCAGGCCTGTTTTGTTTGGCCCACACAATGCTGAAGTCCACTTATTTCTTTTTTTAATTTGAATTTGTTGCCAATGTAAAATATGAACTCCCAGTTTCCCTTGAATATTTGGCCACATTGAACCTCAGATTTCACAGGGCGACAAGTGGCTGGAGCTGCAAAGCAGCCGCCCACTTCCAAAGTCAGATGTTTCCTCTGCTTGACCATGTTTAAGCCCAGTTCTTATCACTCTGATGCTGTGCAGGCCAAGGGTCTGCTGGTATTGACCATTTCAAGTTGCTGTTTTCCTTACACCTGGCTCAGTGTACTCATCTATGTTGCTTGCATAGATGCCTCTTAGACAGTTTAGTATGCAATTCCCACTCTACAGAGAAAGGTTAGGCAATTCTTTTACCAAATCCTCCTCAATGTGTTCCTTCCACTTATTCTGCTGCTCCTCAAGTGTCTACACTAAGTAATCACATGCTGTTTCTCTGTTTATTTATTCAAATGTCTCCTCCACTTCCCTTTCCAACTGTTCCATTTCTCAGATCTATTTAGTCTAAGCAAACAAGTCAGTCATTGGTCAGCACAAAATATAACCTGCTACCTTCTGTTTCACTGACTTTAACCTTACTAGAATCTCTGTCTAGAATTCATCCCAGTTCTCCAAATTCTGACTGGCTAATTCCATCTATCCTCATGTCCAGCTCAAATCCCACACCTTCTCCTCAAAGCCATTCCTGACTTCCCTAGCCAGATGTGACATAACCTCTCTGTGAGCTCTCATACCATCTTATCTGAACCTTTGTCAGGCCTGTTAGCTTTGTACCCCACAACATAGCTCTCTACATTTGAGTTCCTAGAAGGCTGAATCCTGTCTAACTTATCTTCTATATCTGATTAGCACAGTACCTGGCAGAGAATACTGAGCATTTCCACAATAAATGAAGAGAGAGTCTTATTAAAATACATAGTAAAGGGAATGGGGGTGCTGAATGTATTTTAACTCCTCGAGGTTACTAGTAGGTGTTTTCAATGCTCAAGCCACACTGATATAGACTTGCTTAGGGGATTATTTTGTATTTGCTTGACCTAGTATTCCCTACATTTTCTGTTCCCATACATGTGCCCGGTGGGATCATGCTCATTCATTCCATGCATTTTGATAATTTCTTACCTATAATCTAGTCCAAGATACTTTCTCTTTTCTCCCATTCAGAATATGCCACAAAATATTCTAGACTGCACAAAATATTCTTGATTCTAGAGTCAAGCCACAACAAGATTTGGACTCTACCTTGACAGCAAGCCCATGAAGAGCAGGAAATCTCCCTATCATGCCTTATACTGTCAAATAGATGTTCTATTCACAAGTGCCTCTGATATATATTTAGAACTAATTTGAACATTGAACTAGAGCTAAAACACATCCCTGTGATTTTGGTATGAATGTGTTTGTTCACTTCCACTCATTAAAAAGGCAATATGTTTTTCTCTAAAATGAAAAAAAGAAAGGCAAAAGGATATACAGAGCAGTTAAATTTCATATCCAATTTCACATAGCTAGTTTCTGGAATCATCTAGACTATTTAATACAAGTGTATTTTAAAAGCCAGTCTTATATATCCATGCACTGCTTTTGGGCAATAGTTTCCTGAAGTCTTCAATCGTCTATTCAGATGCTCAATTAGCACTCCTTGAAGGCTATGTGCTAAACCACCTAAAGCACACATACACAATTTCCCTGTTCACTACTTATCAGGGCCACTTCCAAGCTCAAAGGAGATTTATTTATATGTATAAGGCAACCTTCAACCAATCTCACCTCCATGCTCCCAGTCCATACTTTCTTCTGTGTCAGCCACCCATTTAAAAATAAAAATAAAATAATTAAAATAAAATTAAAACTGTTCTCTTCTAGGGGATAAAATTTTTCAGACCCTTAAGTGCACACAGGAAGATTGCTTATAACTACACATTTTAGTTACAGAGTCCAACTTGGCAAATTACAGAGCACAAGCCTGTGTTTTAATTCCAACCTATTTCATACTCAGGCTAGCTCAGCTATTTCCCTTATTTCCAATTCCTTGGGGATGCCAGATATGTTCTGGCTAAATCCCAGGCACAACATCCTAAATTTGAGGTACAGCTTCATTCCTTGACACTCACCCAAAGCCCCTAAGCTGGTGGCTTTTCCTTTCCTGGTTGCAGTCACTGGACCTCCTGATGGCCTGTCTTAGGCACATAGACTGGGTATGTTTCCATCAATTTTTGTCCCCTTCTGCTCTTAATTCAAATCTCATTTCCTCTGTCTTTTCTGTTCCCAGGCAGATTCATTAGTGCTCTTTCTCTTCCCAACCTGGACAATCATACTGTATTCTTGTCCCATTTCCTGCTGTCAGTCAGTTCCAACTCTTAATCTTCTGTTGATAAGTGGAAGGCTTTTTTTTTTTTTTTTTATATTTGGTGGCTCAAACCTTGTGTTTCTATACTAAAGGATAAAGAGGTGAACCTAAAATGCCTTCCATTAATGTACTTTTGGTGAGGAAAGTTAACATAAAGTGGAACAAAAGTCACTAAGTTCAGTCTACTAGTTAGTACATATAAATAAAAAGCAGATGCTAGGGAAGTGTTTCTCAAAGTGCTGTTAAATAAACCACCTGCCTCAGAATCATTTGTGAAAAGGCAAGATTGAGGGTGTCATAAGAGGGTGCTAGACAAAATGCAGGTTCCTGGGCTCTACCCCAGATACACAGCCAAAATCTCTGAGGACCTACTAGGTATCTGAGGTTTTTTTTTTTTACAAAGTCCAGTTCTTCATTTAATATACATTTAAATTTAAGAGCCATTGCACACCTGTCTCTCTCTATTATCCCGTTATTCTTTATCCTGTGTTTGTTGAGTGTCTAAGTTTCCTCTATCCTTGATACAGTATTGAATATATGCTCTTGTAGGCACTGGAGATACAGCAGAGAATGAATAGACAAGTTTCTTACTCATAAATCTTAAATTCTTCTGGGGGAAAGAGATTTGTGATCAGCACTGCAAGAAAATAAAATGAAAACTAATGAAGAGTTCCAGCTACTTCATGAAGAACAAAGGTTCATACATATACACAGTATATTTATGCATATATTTTTCTGTGTATTTTAATACTGCCATAAAATAAGAAAACATAAAATGAAAAAAATAACCAGAATATTTAGTTTTTGTTCTTTTAATTTTCAGGAATTACTTTGGGATATTATTTTAGATTCTTTTAGAATCTTTTTAGAATATTATTTTGAAGGCTTGTTCCTACTAAAATATATTTTGTGCTTAGACAAAAATTTTAAATACTGAGGTGTGAGAGATGAACTCTTAGTGAAGAACATAAACATTAACTCTCCCCATCAGAAAAGCAATACCAAGAGAAAGTGTGTCAGTTGGCAAACAGGCAGCAAGGCATGTACCCTGAGTATACATAGGTTGGATGTGTAAAGGTTTCTGCTCCCCCTACCTTCAAGCCAAGTATTCACTACCAAGTTACCTCCAAAATCTCTTGAAGTTGTGAGGTCCACACTCAGCCTTTTACTACCACTATTTAGAGAGAGTCACAAACAAATGCCTTTCTAGATTTAAATAGAAATTAAAGGGGCGAAAGGAAGGATGAAAAACCTATGAGCATCTGTGAGCCAAGCTGCCAGCTTCACTCCCCCTCTTTGCTCTTGCACAAAGACATATTTCATTTGAGAGTGTGAATATATGTGTGACCAACACAAAAGCTGAGGATTTTCAAATCAGCCAGCAATCCCTGGGCCATTTCAGCTGTGTTTCTACTTCACAGAGCCTCTTGGGGACAGCTGGGAGCAGGTGTGAAGTTCCAGTTTATTAGCAAGTTAAGTCAGTGTTGCTGTGCATTTTGAGGGGCCTAATAGGCTGGCCAATCTCCATGAATATAGAATAGCACTGCACTGGGAAGACACACAAAAAATGAAAATACTACCTACTGTTATTACTATTACAAACAGCACCTGTTGGGAATATACTATATTCCAGAGACTGTGATTCTGATGAATTCTGATGTTCATTAAAATTTTTAAATAAATTAGTAATATTTTCTTCTGGATAAAGAACATTGAGAAATTATAGTTGATGCTGAGGATCCAATCCGTATCAAAGAGATGCTCTAGGTTGCTTCCCCACATACTGACTTTAATTTATTGTTTGCTTTGCAAATGGAGCTTAAAATTTGGGGCATGTTGTTTGCTGAGTACAGTGTGACCCATGAGGTTTGATTAACCATGAAAATATTTCAGAGGCTATAATCTCCATGGCAGGTGGAATGTTAATATTATTTATTTTTACTTTATTTTACTTTTGGCCTTGGGAGGGTACCAGAAGGAAAGAAACAGAACATAAAGTAGTAGTGTTGTACAGAATTTTAAGAAAATATTTGGTATCATTCCTTAATTTTTAATTTAAAATGAGGACCAAACATAGTCTGATTTTTTTATTATCTCCCATATTTCCTTTTGTATTCAGGCTTTTGCTTCAACCATTTGGCTATCAACACGTGGTTTTCCAGCCAAATAAAATTCACCTCACCTCATGTTCCTTTTCGGAATTTTTTTGCCTACATATCCAGTTCACAGGAGTGGGAGCTGAGTAAAGCTGGAGCAGTCACCAGCCTTTTAGTAATCAACAACCATCAGGTATCACGTCCGGGCTCCGAGCCACAAGTAATCCTAATTGTAGCCAGTGGAAATTGGTTTTAAAACTTGGAGGTGTTAAAGATTAGTTCCACAAAAATTGCACGATGGCACTGGGTTATAATAAAAGATTACTGATGCAGATAAAATACATGTGAATAATAATGTCTCAATATCCTCACTCATGTTTGTCTCACACTTACATGACTGAGCCAGAAATGAAAATTTTTCATGCACAGTTATTGGGGGGGAAATGCAGGCTACCCACCACTGGATTTCTGATCATTTAGCCTGCTACTGAAAAATATATGAAGTCCTTTTGTAACATTTTTCCATTTCTTTCTATAAACCAGGAGAGTGGTACAAATGTAAAAGCACCAAGGAGAGCCGTAGGAGCCAGCCAGCTTCCAAGAGGAAAGACTATGAAAACCAATCTGAGAAGACACTGAGGAAGCATGTGAACTGTCTCCAAATACCTGAAAGCCTATCAAGACTTGGTCTTTTGTTTCCAAGGAACAGTAATGATAAGTGTTCTATTTATTGTTGAGTACCCACCATTATCAGGCATCATGCAAGTACTTTGAATACATTTTTTCTAATTTTCATATGAACTACAAAGTAGATAAGTTTATCCCATTTAATAAATGAATAAAGGGGGAGAGTGGTACACAGGGTGTACACAACATGCTTAAGCTGCTCACACAAACAGACATTCCAATCTAGGTCTCTCTCCACCCCAGCAAGCACAATTCCACCTTTCCAGTTGCTCAGGAGACACCTTTGAGTCCTTTCACATCCTAGAGCTAATCCTTTAGCAGATTACATCTGGTCTACCTTCAAAATATATTCAGAATCTGGGTAATTCCCACCACCTACACAGTTCCTAGCCTGTTCTAAGCCATCCATGTTGTTTATTACACAGTACATCACATCCATGTTACTTATCACATAGCTTCCTCCTAATGCCCTCCCAACTTCTACCCACAGCCTCTGATGGTCTATGTTTAACACAGCAGCTAGGGTCATCCTTAAAAAACTAAGACTTTGTCTCCTCTGTTCCAAAGTATCCAATGACATCCTAGCTTAATATGACTTAAAGCCAAGGTCATTATTACAATTGACTATATAAGACCCTACCCAATCTGGGTGCTGTTTTTTCCCGTCTCCTTGCTCCTCCTCAAATACCCTGGCTCGGGGCCTTGGCACTTTCTGCACCCTCTTGCTGGAATGCTCTTTCCTGAAACATCTTCATAGCTCACCTCACTTCCACCTCCTTCAGGATGTTATTAAAGTGTTACCATCTCACTGAGGCTTTCCTGATCACTCGATTTTAAGTTGCAACCTGCCTACCCAGCTTTTTTTCCATAGAACTTGTTACCATCTAACAGACCATATTTTTTTTTCAATTTTTGCTTTTTAGCTGTCTTTTTTTCTCATAGTACAATATGACTTCTATGAAAGCATGGTTGTTGGTTTTTTTTTTTTCTATTTGTTTACATTTTCTATTTGTCTATCTAGCAACCAAAGCAGTGTCTTGTACCTACCTGGCCGTCCATAAATGTCTGTTGAATAAATTACCATGTCACAAGACCATGGGATCCCACTGAGCCAGTCTGGCTTGAAGAGATATATCACTAAGGTAGGACACTTAATATTATGGGAACACAGAATATCAAAGCTTAAAAGTGCCTCAGGATCATCTAATTCTCCAAATAAGACCAGTGGAGAGTCACTAAAGGAAGATACAGAGATTTTTTTTTTTTTTTACAATGACTTCAAAAATATAACAGAGCTATGTGAAGTTAAAATGGACTGCACAACCACACAGGGGAATCAATGTGGGAGAAAGGGGAAGTGTTAAATTCCTAAATTTAAAAGGCCTTCCTAAGTCTGAAATTCCGTAATTCTCAGACTTACTCTACCTTGGGCTGACCTCACATCCCAAGCTCATAACATTTTCTCTGGCTGGATTCTCTGAGCTATGCTTCAGCAGATACAGGGTACAATACAATCTGTTTATATGAAACAGGGATTGGCTTCTCCAAGCATGAGCCTAAGTTCAGAGAATGAGTGAATAAATATCCCATTGTGTCCCAGGTGCTAGGGCATGAAGAAAGTCAGGAGCCAGAGGGAGTCTTTTGGGAGGGCTGTAAGAAAGGCATCAAGACAACGCGGTTGCCTTTTATGGCAGATATGACTGGTTTCCTTGTCTCTGCAGGAATGTGAGCAGAACTTCCTAGGAGACACTTTAGAAATGCATACAATCCCTAGAAGTTTCTGGAAGATGCTAATTCTTCCCCATATCTAGTACCTCATAAATGATCTCAAATTTTCTATACACATACAATCAGAAAAATGGTGCTTTCACTTACAATATGTTGTCATTTACCCAAGATTTAGAAAACATTGAAACTTTTTTTAAGTTAAAGAACAAGAAATCAGTAAGATCACAACCTTTGCCCAAGAAACCCTATACTGCTCCAACTGCCAATTAAACTTTCTCATTTTTAACAGTCATGGCTCTCTAAATTCAAAGGCTTTTGCCAGTGCAGTGAATATTAAGTACAATTGCCCTCTGGTACTGAACTGAAACAGAGTTAAAATTCTTAAAATTATATTTCATCCCACACTGCAGAAGTTCCCTTTTGAAGCCAACATAACTCACACATCAAAACCTCCAACGAAAGACTTTATTGGCTGTGAGATACAACTAATTGATTTCAGAAGCCTTACTAGGGATTGCATTTTTATTTTTGTAGGCCCGGGAAAAAAGAAAAAAACTGTTCTTAAAACAACTGCATGGTTCTTCAAGTTACCAATTTAATTACACTGTTTATTGCACCCACAGGATCCACAAAGGTGCAAAATATTTCGTATTTTCCTTTTCTCTTGTCTTTAAACCAAAGATAAATTATTTCAAAGGCAAATTTGAATCCTGGATGAAAGATAAAGTATAAATGTAGAACGGAATCTCTTAAGGAACTATATGAATCACTGGATTATTATAAAATTGTTCAATATTATAAGCTTCTTGTCATAAATAAATAAGCTTTAAAATGTGAATAAAATAAACACTCAAAGGACCTATATAACAGATAAGCTGAGACTTGGAAGCATTTTGAATTCTCTGCTGCCTTATTATTTGAAAGTGAAAGTGGTAAAGGTTAAATTGAAGACCTTAACTACAATGGCAAAAACACTCTCCCATCTTTGTTTATAGACTTACTTGCTTTGAAAAGTCATGATCTGTAAGTAAGACAACTGGTAGAAAATAGATACCATACTTAATTATTGAAAAGAGCTATTTCCTTATCATACCTAGTAAGTATTTACTATTTCTGTATTTTAAAATGATACTATCTATACCACTTTTCTTTTGCAAGAAAGAAAATGCTATTTTCTCTCAGCTTTCTTTTTTTTTTTTTTTTTTTTTTTTTTTTTTTTTTTTTTTTTTTTTTTTTTTTTTTTTTTTGAGATGGAGTTTCGCTCTTGTTACCCAGGCTGGAGTGCAATGGCCCGATCTCGGCTCACCGCAACCTCCGCCTCCTGGGTTCAGGCAATTCTCCTGCCTCAGCTTCCCGAGTAGCTGGGATTACAGGCACGTGCCACCATGCCCAGCTAATGTTTTGTATTTTTAGTAGAGACAGGGTTTCACCATGTTGACCAGGATGGTCTCGATCTCTTGACCTCGTGATCCACCCGCCTCGGCCTCCCAAAGTGCTGGGATTACAGGCTTGAGCCACCGCGCCCGGCCTCAGCTTTCTATACTGAGAAATCTTATGTGTTCAGAAAGTACATCCTAAAAAATTCAAGATGTTACTTTTGCACATATTTCTGAAAGAAGTATCTCATTTCGGAACAAGTGAATGGACATGACAATACTAGCAGAGATAAACGATGTCCTCATGACTTGAGTTTAAAGTCAATGCACCAGGCAAAGTCTAGAAGCAAAGGTCTTAAGAAAGGTGCATGTGGCCCAAGCTGAAGGCATTTGCTGATGAAATCTTAACCAGAGCTCTGCGTGGCTTTCCAAGGAGTAGTGTCTGACTCTCTAGCAAAGAGGGTAGGTAGGAGTGAGGACTCTATCCTTGATATCAGCAAAGCCACCATGGAAACATTCTTCAGATAATCACCACAATCAAGGACATTTTTTGTTCTTTGGCTGAGACTTGTACAAAAGGAAGGATTGATAACATCTAAGAGAGATGAATCTAAAACATCTACCAGAAGTTCAAGTACATGGACCTACATGGTAAAAACTTAGGACTTTAACTATCACCAGTGGCCTTACCAAAATAATTTGGCACTTTTACTTCAACCTGAGGTAAAGGGAAATGGTTTGTAGTGTTGGATTTTTGCTTTATTTTGTTTTCAAGTAAACTCCAGGAGAGAGAATAAATGCTGAAGACTTCCATATAAATCATTTCCCTTATGTTTACATTTAACTGTCTTGCTACATTCATCTAATGAGTTTAGTCTGTTTTCTCTTTGCAAGCTCCGCATGGTTATAAATACAATAAAGAACAGCATGTCTTCTACCATCACTAGTCCCAAAATAGTCTTCAAATAAAACACATTGCAAAGATTATATTTGCCTTAAAGCTGTCATATTATCTATATATATCCAATATATAATACATATATATTTGTAATATATATTGTATATTTATTTGTAATATATATTATCCATGTATATGTATACATATATAAATGTGTATATGGATATACACATATTATTTCTATTAATGAAAACTAGTAGCCATCCTTCCCCAATCTGGATTGACTTTATTTAGCCATCTTGGAAGGGAATGACAAAGCAAATGGGGTGTTTCTTCTCCTTGTCAGTATGTCACTTGTTGGGTATGTCGTCCTTGAATGCTTTACCAAGAAATAATGAGAAAATCTGAGATCTTGAGTTTTCTTCGAAGTGCAGTCACCTGTTCCCTGACATAATTAGTGTCTCTTTGCTCTTCAGCCCATTGCTTCTTGACAGCTAACTCCTGTCTTATAAATACATTTTCAAATAATGGTGGTAGGCTACTGAACCATTTTTAATCTGTGAAAATCAATGTGTCCTTAATGATACTTCAATAGAGAAAGCTGGAATATCTTATTTGTCAACATTTGAGACATTGGTTACATGAATTACTTTAATACTGGTAACTTATGAAAATATTGAGCTTCCTAGTAGAAAATACATCTTAAAGATGACCACGTAGGCTCAGTTGTGAGCAACAGCTCTAATATTAAAAAGAATGTCAGCTAATATATGTAGAAGGAACGACAGAATTAGTAAGTTATCAGTTTGTAAACTTCATACCATACTATGATGTCTAAACAAAATTATTGATTTTGGCAAGAAGTATCACATGGTATTAAAACCTTGGGTAAAAAGGTATGGCTGGATCAGACATTCTGTAGTGCCAAGATAACACCACAGCGACTACTTCCTGGCAGCAAGGGGAAAACGCAACATCATAGTGGACAATTAGGAAGTCATTAACATTCGCAGTCATAGTGATATAAATGGTGGGAAATCCAGATATTATGTAGTGCGTACTCTTACCAGAATATTAACCATAACCTAATCAAGCTTTTTCAGGAGGTTGTAAGACATATCCAGAAAAATGAAATATTTTACAGGACAGATGACCCTCTCTTTTCAGCAAGCCAGAACTATTTTAAGCTAAAAAATGTTTAAATGATACAACAAACAAATGCAATTTGTTATCCTAATTAGATTCTGGTATGAACAAACCAGCTGAAAAAAAATACTTTAGGGAAAATTTTAAGGAATTTGAATATGGAATAAGTATTAGATGATATTCAGTGATTATTATCAATTTTGTTAGGTATAATAATTCCATTTTGGTTATAAGAAAATGTTCTCATTTTTTTACAGATACATAGTGAGGTATTTATGAAGTATCATACTATGATGTCTATAATTTTTCCTTAAAATACCTAAGTATAGTTTAAAAATGAGTTGAAAAGAAGTAAAACAAAAATGAAATACTTTCTTCAGAATAAGCAAATGCAAGCGGCAGATGACATCCTCAGATGACATAGTTCTGACCAACAACTTCCCACTAAAAATCTGAATGTCTTCTGCACTATTAATATTGCCTTAAAAGAGTGATAAATTCTTTTCATAAATAGGACATTTAGTCTCTCTTCACTGTTTTTCAGAAATAAGTCAGAACACTTCAGTTAAGTATTGTTTCCATTCTCTTCCTTTCTGTATTCTAAGACAGTGGTTGTCAAAGCGTGGTCCTTGGAGAAGCAGCATCAGTATTGCCCAAGAATGTACTAAAAAGGCACAGTCTGGGTCTGCTCCAGGCCCAGCCAATCAGAAGCTATGGGGGAGGAGCCCAAACAGCTTTGTGTGTTCCATCCTCCAGGTAATGCTGATGCACACTTCTGTTTGACTAGTCATTGTTTTAGAAAGCTCCCATTTCTCCCCAGGGTAATCCACTTTATCACTGCTAAGTTGCCTGCAAACTAGAGATAAAATAAAGTAAGATTCCAAATTGTAGAATTGATGCATAATTTTTATCCTTTTCTATCTAAGATTTTAGCCATGAAATGAGTGAGTAAACTATACTTGTTATATTGGACATTGCATTATGCTTACAAAACAATATTTTAGACATTATTGAAAACAATGAACTTGTTCAATGTAGTCACTGTTATACTTCCCAGACTCCAGGAGAACCTTCTACTCTCTACTGCAGGATGAAATAGATCCATTTTATGAGCTAGAGTTTGTAACGCAATTTGAATGATGCCTGTCTTCAAACACTTCACAGAATTTTAACTAATGGGAACTTCTAGCATACCGACTTACAGTGTTCCAATTCTCTAGTGGTTTGCCTTGCCTCCCCAAGAAACACTATCTTTGAAGACTGGTAAACATGCCTAAATGCTGCAAAACACCCTACATCCCATATGCTCTGAGCACTCAGTAAATATTTCCTAATATTAGTGGAAAGTCAGAATCCTGAGAGATTCCACAATACCATCATTTTCTTTTTTTTTATTTTACTTTAAGTTCTGGGATACATTTGCAGAACATGCAGGTTTATTACATAGGTATACATGTGCCATAGCGGTTTGCTGCACCTATCAACATCATCTAGGTTTTAAGCCCACATGCATTAGGTATTTCTCCTATATGCTATCTCTCCCCTTGGCCCTTAACCCCATACAGGCCCCATTGTCTGTTGTTCCCCTCCCTGTGTACATGTGTTCTCATTGTTTAACTATCACTTAGCAGTGAGAACATATGGTGTTTAGTTTTCTGTTCCTATTTAGTTTGCTGAAAGTGATGGCTTCCAGCTCCATCCATGTTCCCACAAAGGACATGATCTCATTCTTTTTTATGGCTGTGTAGTATTCCATGGTGTATATGTGCCACATTTTCTTTATGCAGTCTATCACTGATGGGCATTTGTGTGGTTTCATGTCTTTGCTATTGTAAGTAGTGCTGTAATAAACATATGCGTGCATGTGTCTTCTTTATAGTAGAATGATTTATAATCCTTTGGGTATATATCCAGTAATGGGATGGCTGAGTCAAATGGTATTTCTGATTCTAGATCCTTGAGGAATTACCACACTGCCTTCCACAATGGTTGAACTAATTTACATACCCACCAAGAGTGTAACAGCATTTCTATTTCTCCACAGACTTGCCAGTATCTATTGTTTCTCGGCTTTTTAATACTTGCCATTCTGACTATCATGAAGTGGTATCTCATTGCGGTTTTTTGTTTGTTTGTTTGTTTGTTTGTTTGTTTGTTTGCATTTTTTGCATTTCTCTAATGATGATGAGCTTTTTTTCATATGTTGCTTGGCCACATAAATATCTTCTTTTGAGAAATATCTGTTTATATCCTTTAACCACTTTTTGATGTTTTTTTTCCTTGTAAATTTAAGTTCTTTGTAGATTCTGGATATAGACCTTTGTCAGATGAGTAGATTGCAAAAATTTTCTCCCATTCTATAGGTTACCTGTTCACTCTGATGATAGTTTCTTTTGCTGTGCAGAAGCTCTTTAGTTTAATTAGATCCCATTTGTCAATTTTGGCTTTTGGTTGCAATTGCTTTTGGTGTTTTAGTCATTAAGTTCTTGCCCATGTCTATGTCCTGAATGGTATTGCCTAGGTTTCCTTCCAGGGTTTTTATGGCTTGGGGTTTTACATTTAAGTCTTAAATCCAACGTAATTTTTGTATAAGGTATAAGGAAGGGGTCCAGTTTCAGTTTTCTGCTTATGGCTAGCCAGTTTTCCCAGCACCGTTTATTAAAAGGGAATCCTTTCCTCATTGCTTGTTTTTGTCAGGTTTGTCAAAGATCAGATGGTTGTAGATGTGTAATGTTATTTCTGAGGCCTCTGTTCTCTTCCATTGGTCTATATATCTGTTTTGGTACCAGTATCATGCTGTTTTGGTTATTGTAGCCTGTAGTATAGTTTGAGGTTAGGTAGCATGATGTCTCCAGCTTTATTCTTTTTGCTTAGGATTATCTTGGTTATATGGGCTCTTTTTTGGTTTCATATGAAATTTAAAGTAGCTTTTTCTAATTTTGCAAACAAATTCAATGGTAGCTTGATGGGAATATCACTGAATCTATAAATTACTTTGGGCAATATGACCATTTTCACAATATTGATTCTTCCTATCCATAAGCATGGAATTTTTTCCATTTGTTTATGTCCTCTCATATTTTTGAGCAGTGTTTCGTAGTTCTTCTTGAAGAGGTCCTTCACATCCCTTGCAAGTTGTATTCCTAGGTATTTTATTCTCTTTGTAGCAATTGTGAATGGGAGTTCACTCCTGATTTGGCTCTCTGCTTATCTATTGTTGGCGTATAGGAATGCTTGTGATTTTTTCACATTGATTTTTGTATCCTGAGACTGCTGAAGTTGCTTATCAGCTTAAGGCGTTTGGCGGCTGAGACAATGATGGAACATACCTCAAAATAATAAGAGCTACTTATGACAAACCCATAGCCAAAATGATACTGAATGGCCAAAAGCTGAAAGCATTTCTTTTTGATAACCAGCACAAGACAAGGATGCCCTCTCTCACCACTCCTATTCAACATAGTTCTGGCCACAGCAGTCAGGCAAGAGAAAGAAATGAAGGGTATTCAAATAAAAAGAGAGGAAGTCAAATTTTCTCTGTTTGCAGATGACATGACTCTATATGTAGAAAACACCATCATTTTCTAGTGCACCAAACTAGAAACCTAACCCAAAGTGTCCAACGTTCCATGCAGTGCTTTGTCCCCTGGACTTACTACCAGCAAAAAAGAATGTGGTATGTAGAATTATAGTCCCATCCTCATTCTGGAGACTTAGAGACACATTTAACTATTTGATATTGATATGAGAGGTGTCCACGACTAACTAAAATCATACACTATCCCTCATACCAAATAGTGTTGTACAAGGTTTGCATTAAAGCATGACCAGGCTGACTCCCTGTCTTTCCCTGTCAGGAATGAGGGTCTCTTAGGCTACCCATAAACCACAGGCACCAGTCCTTACTGTCTGAGAATTTTGCCATACTCTTCACAAACCCTTCTTGAAAACACATGTGAAACAGTGTCCAGTTCCTGCCTATGTCTGCCTGTTCCAGCACTAGCTACTGATGGCCAGATGCAATAGTTAATGGGAACACTCAATTTTGGAGGCAGATGTCAAGAGAAGAAAAAAATTTCCATAATTCTGAAGCAAGAAAACTTCACTCGAACATGACTCAATGAGAAGGAAAATAACACACTTGCAGGAAATACACAGCTGAAACTAAGAGAAGGCACCAGGGAAAAGATAGGAAAGGTAATGGTGATTTACAACATCTGAAAGAATCCACTGTGAAGTTGCCCATTTTTACTTTAATCCTTTATATCTTCCAGTCTTCAAACACACAGTTATGTAACTAATTATACTATGGCCAGCTACCTCATTGCTATAAACAGTTGAAGAAAAATGGCCCTACCTCCTAAATATTTTTTATCTATTTGAAATCACCAACTGCCTACAGAGGCAATTTTTACGTACATCTATATGTCTATAAGTATGTGTGTATCTATATATATAATACATATATGCACACACATACATATTTATCACAAAGCTTAACATATAGTATTAGATAAGGTAGCAATGAATTTGAATCCCAACTCTCCAACTTCTAAGTCATGTGATAGATTATAGGCAGTAACTTAATGAGTATAAACCTCAGGTTTCCCTCTATGAACGGGGATAAGAACATCTCTATCAGTTTTGATCCAAGGTTTAAATTAGATGATGTATGCCTAAAGTTTTCCACAATTTCTAGCAGAAAGTTAGTACTCAATAAATAGTAGTTGTTATTAATATTAATATTGTATAACCCTCTGTGTATCAGAATTTCTCACTTGCTTTGTCACGCACAAAAAAAATTAAATATTTTACTTTACTAGGATCAAGATTTTGTCTACTACTAGAGTATAGTAACTAAATGTTTGTTCATATTGCACATCTTTTTTTCAAGGAATCGCTAAAAAGTATTTTAAAAATACCACATTCTAAATCTCATATTTGCCCTTTTATCACGTCCCAGTTTCATTTGGTAATTTAACACTACTCTTCAGATAGCAGCAAGTCTATGAATGAAAGATTAGAACTGGCTGGAAAATCATTTGCTTGTGCTCAACAGTCCAAAATGAGTTGGGAAAATTGGTTAGCCACAAATGGAAACCAGAGAAGAACAGAGTGTGTGTGTGGCTGTGGGGTGGGGGTGGGATGTGGGGATGACTTAAAAAGCAATCAGCACCATAAATAGCTCACATTTTGAGGGTAGATTCAATAAATGTGTCAATTATAGAGTAAGTAAGTATAAATTGTATTTACTTCATTTCTGTAATCAGCAACGGTGCTTAAAACCATTTTGCCTTGTAGGTAACTTCAAAGTGTTTCCAATGTGACAGCACCAAAAAATGTTATTTTGTATTTGAATGTTATTTTCTGTTTTTCTCTCCCCTTCCTCAAGAGAGTCCTCAATTTGCCTACAAAGCTTCTGATTCTTTGGCCCTCTGAAGGCTGGAGATCATGGAGATTACTGGTGGTGTGCAGAATCTGGAGAATGGGTACAGACAAAAGAATAGAGACTACCAATAAGCGAGGGGAAGATGACTTAAAAAGACAGGGAAAAAATTGAGGGTGGAGTTTTGTCCCAAGTAAGGAGGACTGAATCCTGTTGGTTAGAAGGAGAGAAGAGGAAAGGAAATGTTTTTAGAGGTTAAGTAAGAGGGATAAGAAGAAATGGGTTTTTTGGTTTTTTCTTTGTTCAGTTGGTTTTGGGTTTTTTGTTTGTTTGTTTTTTGAAACAGAATCTCGCTCTGTCACCTAGGCTAGAGTGCAGTGATGTGATCTCGGCTCACTGCAACCTTCACCTCCTGGGTTCAAGTAGTTTCTCCTGCTTCAGCCTCCTGAGTAGATGGGGTTACAGGCACCCACCAGCATGCCAGGATATTTTTTGTATTTTTTGTAGAGACAGGGTTTCGCCATGTTGGCCAGGCTGGTCTTGAACTCCTGACCTCATGATCTGCCCACCTCAGCCTCCCAAAGTTCCAGGATTACAGGCATGAACCACCGCAGCCTGCCAAAAATGGTTTTCTGATATTACTAAGAATTACGTGACTTCCTCATACTTTAAGAAACTCAATTTTTAAAAGCATCATTTTGTTTTCAAATCTGCCTAAGTTGTTGGAATGTGTTTCTTTGGCCAAAACATCCCTCTAAAATTGATAATGGCTTAGATGTGGTTACCCAATTTTTATAACTTCCTTATTTTCATTTGACTCTGTCTAATTAGCTCTCTGTTCATCAAATGTCCTCAGACGTTTTCTCTGAATGTGCCATCACTTCACCATTCAATATCTGAATGAGCATTTTTCCTTTTCTGTTCTCTAGAAACCTAGGATATCATCAGATAATTTTTAATCAGTTTCTCACTAAATTGAACAACAAATTTAACATACATGGGTGTGCACACTTGTGTACTCCTGCCCAGGAGTGTATATCATGGATAGAAAAATAGATTGGCACATAGCCAAAACAAGCCCCAGTCAAAGTGAAGAAGCATTAAAGATCATTTATAATCAACCGAAGTTTCAACACTTTTTAAAGTGGCACAATTGTCAGTGTGACTACTTAATGAATACAATAAGCAAAAGCAAAAAGCCCAGTAAAAATTAGGTTATGGGGTACTGGGATTTTATGAACCCTAGCCTTGATGAAAGGAAGAAAAAGGCAGCAGAATTAGTGAACACTCTTTACTATTAAAATGGGCCTCAAGGCCAGACATGGTGACCCACACTTGTAATCTCAACACTTTGGGAGGCTGAGGCAGGAGGATTGCTTTGAGGACAGGAGTTCAAGACCAGCCTGGGCAACATAGTGAAATCTCATCTCAGTAAAATTCATACTAATAATAAGCATTTCAGTGTATAGATTTAGTTAGCCTGCTAATAGAACATGTTCCCCAGAACGAACCACCTCACCATAGACGCATATGTGTTTGTGTGTATTAGGGGTGGTAATAGGATATGTGGATTGTGAATTAAAACCACTGGGTTTGAATTGCAGCTCTATTAATCAGGCAATTTATATTACATTATTAAATATATTAATAAAATTGACATTAGAGGGTTGCTATGAAGATTAAAGGTGGTATTACTTGTAAAAACCTTGTTACAATAATTGCACATAGAACAAAAAATAATCAGCGTAACAGCACTCACATTGCACTGACTATATGTCAACACAGTGGTCTATGAGCTTTGTATACATTAACATAGCAAATACAACAAACATATGACATGAGTACTATTATTATCTCTGTTTAATAGAAGATGAAATGGAGACTCAGAGAGGTCAAGTAACTACTCCAATTCTATACCATTACAATGTTTTAGAGCTGAGATTCAATCCCAGACTCACTGGTTCTAACATCTACACCCAAGATTATCTTCTCGATCAGAAGAATAATAATCTGTTTATTATACTATTGTTATCATTACTGTATGGGAAAAGGTGTATGCTAACATGAGAGCTGATTTCATCAACTATGTAACTTCATATATTTTTTATATATTATTTAATTTGTAAATACTAAATAATTGGATCTCGGACCAATTTTCCTGTAAACAACCTCACCTATTTTTCTTTATGATGGTTTCATCAACTACTAGTGCAAGGTGCTGGGAAAAAACGTAGATTGAGCAGTAAAGTACAAGACAAACAAAATGAAAAACTAACCAAAGTTCAAATTTTCTCTGAAGACACATAAATAGCTTATACTAAAAACATTCATTGGACACGTGAAATTCAAATTGAAACGGACATTCTGTATTTTATCCTAGAAATCTCTGTATAGCAGTACTGTAGATCATGTGGCAATATAGATAACTGAAAAAGAAACGAACGCATCATTGGAGGAAAACAGGCAGGAGAGGAAGGACAGCAGCAGGGAAAAGTCTCAAAAAATTCATCAATAAAAACTGCTTTGAGTGTCATGTTTTCCTTTGAAGCTGAAATTAGAACTAGGCTGGGTGTCAACTGTGTGTTGCAAACACAATTTTCTGAGCTTGTGACACAGAGCAGGGTATAGTTCTATTTTTCACTTGTGAAGATCTATCATTTAACCAGTGCAACTCCAAGCCAAACTTCCATTACTGTGTGCCAGCCCTTCCAGTGGAGACACCACCTTGTTTAAAACACAAAAGAGCCACATTTGGGCTGTGTGTCAGGCAGCTGTTCCACGAAGAGAGGGTCACATGCTGATAAACAACACAAAGCCTTTGCCGAGCCTTTGCAGGTGCTCATGTTCTGGCAGGAAGAAAATTCTTATCTTTAATGTGTGCAATAATGGGCTTAATGTTCATCTGGCAAAGCCTCACAAAGTTTTACACATTGACCATAAAAGGCAAGAACCATGTCTTCACAGCTCAATTAGTTTTGCATTCTCACCATTATTAGCAGGATTCATGTAATATATAGGATATTCTGCAGTTGTTTCCAGGCTTCTTCCCTTTTAGAATCAGTGAAACATGTCTGACAGCAAAGCAAAACATGAATCATGATAATCACTTTGTGCAATGATTGGTATTGCAATATCAGTAGCCAAAATATGTGATATTGTACTGGAAAAACTTTCATTTATTCACATTTATACAAGTAATTCACATGAAAAAAAAATCAAGCTGTCTTCCATAAAGGCGAATGTAATGAAGGAAGCATTTAAAATTCAGCCTCTTTCTTATCTTCCCTCAATTAACAACTCACGATGTTACAGACTTAAACACTTCTTTACAGAATGTTAGTTGAGTCTATTGTTCTCTATCTTTTTTTGTCAACTTGCATATGGGAGAGATTTGACTCCATTACAGCTATAACATTAAAAAAAAAGCGCACCTGGATGTATTTTGTACTAAAGAATATTATGTTATTGGGAGTGAGTATATTTACTTATAATGAGAAAGTTGTTATAATTTCACTGTCTAAACAAAATCTGTATAGAAATCTAAAGGTATACAAAATCAGCAAAAAGGAAAGTCCATTTGTCTACCAACTAGAGAAAGCAGGTAACAAATTAAGTTAAAACAGTATTTTCTCAGCATAGATTCCCTTCACATATCTGGTACTCTTTGTATGATCCCTGACCAGAGAGTTTGTCAATTTTTAAATTTATATTATTTTTAATTGACAAACCATAATTGTATTACACTTATGGGGTATGATGTGATGTTTTACTAAATGTATACAATGGTTTAATAATTGTATACAATAAAATCAAGCTAATTAACATATTCATCACCTCACTTGACTTTTTTTGTGGTGATATATTTGAAACTTACTGTCTTACTTATTTTAAAATATACAACACATTATTATTGACCATAGCCACTCTGCTGTGCAAGAGATATTGCCAATTTCTACTCCCATATTTCTATCAGGTGAAAAGGAATATTCTGCATGATTCAAAGACACCTAATAAGACAAAGTGCACTGGAGTGCTGACAAATTCAGAGAATGACCAACTTGCTCCATTCATGTCCTGCAATGAGAACTGATTAGCATTTGTCTGGTAAGGAGGGAAACTCAGGAAAGGATACTACAGGGGAGAAATGCTCAGACAAGACCTTTTTTCTGAGTATAGAAAATCATTTAAACTGTACATTATTTGTATTTGGATTCATACAAAATTATCATTGGATATAATTGTCGCTGTAAAAACCAGTGCTGACCTTCAGTTAACTGTTTTACCTCTTCTGACTACCAAATCTCTACTAAAATATATTTTATACATCAATCTACAAGATTAAAGAGAATGGGAGAAGACTAGGCAGGAACGAAATTTTGAAAGCTGGAATGCAGAAAGATGAGTTGAATTTCAGTTTGCATGTCTGAGAAAACTGGACCTAAGCAACAGAGAGAAGGCACAAAGCAAGCTGTTTCCTTGCACTGAACAGTCCTAAAACAGTTGAGGAACAGGCAGTATTAGTTATCTCTGAAAGAGAGGCAAAAGGTTGCAGACGGTGAGGTAAAAGAGAAGACTGAAAATTGGAGGAATGATTGAAATCTATGTAAGAAGTTAGACCCCAGATGCCCTCCACTGCCCCATTCACCCATTCCAGCAGAACACTAGAGATTTCTCCTCAGGAGGGATTGAGCTGCAGAAAGTCTGGACCCAGAAAACCAGGAAAGGCTGAGGAATGAGAGGGACGTAATGAAAATGCAAATCAAACTTGTCAATAATATGTAAACTGAAAAGACAGTGGAAGGATACTTTTAAAAATCTCAGTAGAAATGCCTTCTAACCCGGAATTCTACCCAACCAAACTATCATTGGAGATTTGATTTCAGGAAATTTACCTCCCACACACAACTTCTCAGGAAGCTAATGAAAAAGGTAACCTACTAAAATAAGAAGGAGGGATCCAGAAAACTAGAACCCCAATACCAGTTAGAAGTAAAAAAAAAAAAAAATCTCAGGATGATGGGAAAAGGAATTTTAGGAGAACAGTTATGAAGGAGACCTAAGAGCAACCAGCTCAGACTGGAGCAAGAGGACCGACGTCTCCAAAGACAAAACTCTGCAAAGATGAATGTAATGTTTGAATGGACTGAAAGGAGATTTATCCTTCCGTGGGGTAAAAACATAAGCAAACGAGAAGGAGAGAGAGGAGATTAGTAAGACTTAAAAAAAAAAAAAATCCTTCTTTCTGGGAAAAAAACTAATTGTAGAGTATAATACTACTAGTGTATTATAAAATCATAGAAATATAATCCTTGAATATTTAATGTAACCAAGAATTATGAGGAAAGTTATATGTCAGGGAGACAACAGGTAACAATCCTCAAATTCCAAAGTAAAATAAAAACAATACATATCTAAATGAAGAAAGCAATATGGGAATATTATTTAGAAATATGAAAATTAAAAACAAAATAAACAACTAAAATAATTGAAAATGGCTGCCAAAGGGCAGCAAGAATGGTGGGGTGCAGGAGACAGGGGAACATTTTTCTTAACAAGCTATGTAGAACTATTCACCTTTATACATATATAAAACTATGATAAAAGTAAAAATATAATTTTTAAAGAGTAATTAACTACTTAACGGAGCTTATTTAATTACCAATATTTCATATTCACTGCTTACTAGGAGTCCTTCTAGAAATCCTAGTACTCTGCTCATAGTAAGAGCCTTAGTGAGGTGGGTTTTTTAAATTTTTTTTAATGATTCTGGAGGTATATGCGCAGGTTTGTTACACAGGTATATTGTGTGATGCCGGAGTTTAGGTTTCTTTTTTTTTTCCCCATTTATTTATTTTATTGCATTTTAGGTTTTGGGGTACATGTGAAGAACATGCAAAATTGTTGCATAGGTACACACGTGGTACAGTGTGGAGTTTAGGTTTCTAATGATAGCATAGCGCAAGCAACAAACACAGTACTTGATAGGTAGTTTTAAAATGCTAAACCCCTTCTCTCCCTGTCCCCCTTTAAAATCCTCAATGTCTATTGCTTCCATCTTTGTGTCTACGTGTCCCAATGTTTAGTTCCCACTTACAAGTGAGAACATGCTGTATTTGGTTTTCTGTTTCTGTGTTAATTCATTCAGGATAATGGCCTCCAGCTGCACCCATGTTGCTGCAAAGGACAGGATTTTGTTATTTCTACAACTGCATAGTATTCCGTGGTATATATGTACCACATTGTCTTTATCCAACCCACCACTGATGGGCACCTGGGTTGATTTCAAGTTTTTGCTATTGCAAATTGCACTGAGAGAAACATATGAGTGCAGGTGTCTTTATGGTAGAATGATTTATTTTCCCTCATGTGTACACCCAGTAATCAGATTGCTGGGTTGAATGATAATTCTATTTTAGTTCTTTGAGAAATCCTTCATGAGTTTTGAAAGCATGAATATTTTATTTAACAATATAAAATATATTTAACAATATAAAATAACTATAGGTGCACACTACCATACCCGGTAGTGTGCACCTGTAGTTCAGCTACTCAGGAGGATAAGGTGGGAGAGTCCCTTGAAACCGGGAGTTTGAGCCAGCCAGAGTAACATAGCAAGACCACATCTTTAAAAATAAAGTTGAAATGAGAGAGAGGGAGAGAGGACAACAGTTCTCACCTACGAGAGAGCACAAACATGAGGGTAGGGATGTAACACTCAATGAACAAAATTTTCTATTTCTCAATATATATAAATGGCTTGAGTATCTGCCAGAGTGGATTGTGACTTCTATAAGGAATACAGCTGCATCTATCTCATTTTTTACTTTATCTTCAGCACCAAATACAGCATGGCACACAAACATCATCACAAATTTAATTAATTAATTGGCATGTATTGGTTTAATACAGAAAAGAGGACATCAAATAAAATAGCCATTTTGCTAAAGAGTGATAAAATGATTACAGCTACATTAAGTGATATAGCTCACTATTTGGCATCACCAAATAAATGTGGATATGATTATTACAGTCTAAGAAGACCTGCTTAAGAATATTTTAGTCAGACAAATACCATATGATCTCACTTATATGTGAAATCTAAAAGTCAATTTTGTGGGGTAGTGGCTCTCATTTGTAATCCCGGCTATGTGGACGTATTGCCTGAGGCCAGGAGTTCAAGACCAGCCTGGGCAACATAGCCAAACCCTTGGCTTTTGGTAGAGAAGGTGTGCTCTGTTGGGAATCCTTGTAGCCCCTGATTAGTTTGGGCTCTCCAAGGCCCACACGTCAGACCAACTGAGATGTCTGAACAGCAAAGGTCAACAGTACATTATTAAGCATATGCTCTTTTTTAGATTTCCAATTTATAAGAATGATTTGAATTACAAAATAAATTAATTAATTTAATGGGCAAGTAATTGTATATATTCACGGGGTACTATGAAAAGTAAAACAAAGAGAAAACAACAAAAACAAAAACACACAGAAACCTGATCCAAAGGTCAGTAACCTGAAAGACTGAAGGTAAATAAGCCCACAAAGATGAGAATAAATCAGCAGAAAAACACTTAAAACTCAAAAAGCCAGAGTTCCCCTTTTCCACCAAATGATTGCAACACTCCAGCAAGGGCTCAGACCTGGGCTGAGGTGGAGATGGCTGAAATGAAAGAAGTAGCCTTCAGAATATGGATAAAAAGGAACTCACTGAGCTAAAGGAGCATGTTTTAATCCAATGCTAAGGAGCAAAGAATCATGATAAAACAATTCAGGAGCTGACAGACAAAATAGTCATTTTATAGAGGAACATAACCAACCTGATAGAGCTGACAAGTACACTACGAGGACTTCGCGATGCAATCACCACTATTAATAGCAGACTAAACTGAGGGGAGAAAAGAATCTCAGACCTGGAAGATTATCTTTTTGAAATAAGACGGGCAGGCAAGAATAGAGAAAAAAGAATAAAAAAGAATGAATGGAACCTCTGGAAAATATGGAATTATGTAAAGACACCAAATCTATGACTGATTGGGGTACCTGAAAGAGACAAGGAGAATAAAACCAATTGGGAAAACATACTTCAGGATATCATCCTGGAGAACTTCCCCAATCTAGCAAGATGGGCCAACATTCAAACTCAAGAAATCCAGAGAACCCCAGAAAGATATTCCATGAGAAAATTATCCCCAGGACACATAACTATCAGATTCTCCAAGGTCAAAATGAATGAAAAAATGTTAAGGTCAGCCGGAGAGAAAGGCCAGTTTACCTACAAAAGGAAGCCCATCAAACTAACATCAGACCTCGCAGCAGAAATCCTAAAAGCAAGAAGAGATTGAGAGCCAATATTCAACATTCTTTAAGAAAATAATTTCCAAACCAGTTTCATATCCAGCCAAACTAAATTTCATAAACAAAGGAAAAATAAGATTGCTTATGCTTTCAGATAAGCAAATGCTGAGGGAATTCATCACTACCAGGTCTGCCTTGCAAAAGCTCCTGAAGAAAACAGTAAATGTGGAAAGGAAAAACTGTTACCAGCCACTGCAAAAGCACATTGAAGTGCAAAGACTAATGACACTATGAAGCAACTAAATCAACAAGTCTGCAAAATAATCAGCTAGGATAATGATGGCAGGATCAAATCACCATATGACAATACTAATCTTTAATGTAAATGGGCTAAATGCCCCCAATTAAATGGAACAGAATGGCAAGCTGGATAAAGAACCAACACTCACTGGTATGCTGTCTTCAAGAGACCTATCTCATGTGCAGACATACATAGGCTCAAAATAAAGGGATGGAGGAAAATTTACCAAGCAAATGGAATACAGAAAAAAAGCAGGAGTGGCAATCCTAGTTTCTAATAAAACAGACTTTAAGCCAACAAAGACCAAAAAACACAAAGAAAGGCATCATGTAATGGTAAAGAGTGTGATTCAACAAGAAAAGCTAACTATCCTAAATACATATGTACCCAATACAAAATACAATTTATAAAGCAAGTTCTTAGAGACCTTCAAAGAGACTTAAACACCAACAAAATTATAGTAGAAATGTTAACACTGCACTGACAATATTAGAGAGATCATCAAGACAGAAAATTAATAAAAATATTCAGGACCTCAACTCGGCTCTGCATCAAGTGGACTTGATAGATATCTACAGAACTCTCCACCCAAAAGCAACAGAATATACATTATTCTCATCACCACATGGTACCTACACTAAAATTGATAACATAATCAGAAAACACTCCTCAGCAAATGCAAAAGAACTGAAATAACAAACAGCCTCTCAGACTACAGCACAATCAAATTAGAACTCAAGATTAAGAAATTAATTCAAAAACATACAACTACACAGAAATTGAATAAACTTTTCCTGAATAACTTTTGAGTAAATAATGAAATCAATCATTGAAATGAAAGAGAAAAAAGATACAACATTACAGAATCTCTGGGACACAGGTAAAGCAGTGTTAAGAGAAAAATTTATAGCACTAAAATGCCAACATCATTAAATTAGAAAAATCTCAATTTAGCCACCTAACATCACAATTAAAAGAACTAGAGAGCCAAGAACAAAACAGTCCCAAAGCTAGCAGAAGATAAGAAATAACCAAAATCAGAAGAAGGAGATAGAGATGTGGAAAAAAATTCAAAAGATCAATGAATCCACGAGCTGATTTTTTAAAAAAATTAATAAAATAGACCACTAGCTAGACTAAGAAAGAAGAAAAGAGATTCAAATTAACACAATTAGAAATGATAAGGGGGATATTGTCACTGATCCTACAGAAATACAAATAACCATCAGAGAATATTATGAACACCTCTATGCATTTAAACTAGAAAATTTAGAAGAAATGAATAAATTCCTGTACACATACGCCCTCCCAAGACTGAATGAGTAAGAAATAGAAGCCCTGAATAGACCAATAATGAGTTCTGAAATTGAGGTAGTAATAAATAGCATACCAACCCAAGAAAAGCCCAGGACCAGGCAGATTTATGGTAGAATTCTACCAGAAGTACAAATTGATAGTAGCATTTCTACTGAAACTATTCCAAAAAATTGAAGAGACAGGACTCCTCCTTAATCATTCTATCAGGCCAGCATCATCCTGATACCAAAACCTGGCAGAGACACAACAGAAAAAGAAAACTTCAGGTCAATATCCTTGATCAACATTAATGCAAAAATCATCAACAAAATGCTAGCAAACAAAATCCAGCAGCACATCAAAAAGCTTATCCACCATGATCAAGTAGGCTTTGTGCCCAGGATGCAAGCCTATTTCAACATACACAAATCAATAAATGCAGAACTAAAGACAAAAACCACATGATTATTTTAACAGATGCCGAAAAGGTCTTTGATAAAATTTAGCATACTTTCATGCTAAAAACTCTCAATAAACTAGGTATTGAAGGAACTTGCTTCAAAATAATAAGAGCCATATATGACAAGCCCACAGCCAATATCATACTGAATGGGCAAAAGCTTCTTAAGCTAATAAGCAACTTCAACAAAGTCTCAGGATATAAAATCAGTGTGCAAAATAGCTAGCCTTCCTATACACCAACAACAGGCAAGCTGAGAGCCAAATCATGAAGGAACTCCCATTCACAATTGCCACAAAAAGAATCCATTACCTAGGAATAGAGTTAACAAGAGAAGCAAAGGAGCTCTTCAAGGAGAACTATAAAACACTACTCAAAGAAATAGAGATGACATAAGCAAATGAAAAACATTCCATGCTTATGGATAGAAAGAATCAATATTGTGAAAATAGCCATACTGCCTAAAGTAATTTATAGATTCAATTCTATTCCCATTAAACTATCATGGACATCCTTCACAGAATAGAAACAAACTATCTTAAATTTATATGAAACCACAAAGAGCCTGAATAGCCAAGGAAATCGTAAGCAAAAAGAACAAAACTGGAGATATCACATTACCCAATTTCAAACTACATTACAAGGCTACAGTAAGCAAAACAGCATGGTACTGGTATAAGAACAGACACATACACCAATGGAACAGAATAGAGAACACAGAAATAGGACCACACATTTACAACCATCTGATCTTCAACAAATTGGACCAAAAAAAAAAAAAAAAAAAGAAAAAAAAGAAATGGAGAAAGGATTCCCTACTTAATAAATGATGTTAGGAGAACTGGCTAGCCATATGCAGAAGGTTGAAACTGGACCCCTTCCTTATACCATATACAAAATTCAACTCAAGATCGATTAAAGCCTTAAATATAAAACTTGAAACTATAAAAAGCCTAAGAAAAAACCTAGGCAATACCATTCAAGACATAGGTATGACCTGAGATTTTATGACAAAAGCACCAAAAGCAATTCCAACAAAAGCAAAAATTGGCAAATGGGCTCTAATCAAATTAAAGAGCTTCTGCACCACAAAAGAAACTATCAACAGAGTAAATAAACAACCTACAGGATAGGAGAAAATTTTTGCAATCAATCCAGCTGACAAAGGTCTCATATCCAGCAACTATAAGGAACTTAAACAAATTCACAAGGGAAAACAAACAAACAATCTCATTAAAAAGTGGGCAAAAGACATGAACAGACACTTCTCAAAGGAAAACACACATATAGCCAAAAAACATATGAAAAAAAAAAGCTCGACATCACTGAACATTAGAGAAATCAAATCAAAACCACAATGAGATATTATCTAACAACAGTCAGATAAAAATGAACACTGATACACTGTTGGTGGGAGTGTAAATTAGTTCAACACTTGTGGAAGACAACTTGGTGATTTCTTAAAGACCTAAAAAACGGAAATACCATTCAACCCAGCAATCCCATTACTAGGTATATACCCAAAGGGATATAAATCCTTATATTATAAAGATATATGCATGTGTATGTTCCTTGCAGCACTACTTACTATAGCAAAGACATGGAATCAACCTAAATATTCATCAATGATAGACTGGATAAAGAAAATATACACCTTGGTATACTATGCAGTCATAAAAAGGAACAAGATCATGTGCTTTGCAGGGACATGGATAGAGCTGGAGGCCATTTTCGTTAACAAACTAATGCCGGAATGGAAAACCAAATACCCTGTGTTCTCACTTATAAATGAGAGACGAAATATGAGAATACATGAACACATGAGGGGCGAACAATACATACTGGGGCCTGTCAGAGTGTGGGGGTGTGGGAGGAGGGAAAGCACTAAGAAGAAGAGCTAATCAATGCTGGGCTTACTTCCTGGGTGATGGGATGATCTATGCAGCAAACCACCATGGCACACATTTACCTATGTAACAAATCTCTACATCCTGCACATGTACCCCTGAACTTAAAAGCTGGAAATGAAAAAAAAAAATCTATTTTAAAATGAGCAAAAGACCTGAATAGATATTTCTGAAAAGAAGACACAAAAATATGTTAGGAAATCAAACAACTCAAACGTCAGAAAAGAAATAAGCTAATTTTAGACAAGGCAAAAGACTTGAATAGACATTTCTCAAAAGAAGACATCCAAATGGCCAGAAGATATATGAAAAACTGTTCAACACCACCAATTATCAGAGAAATGCAAATGAAAGCTATAAAAGGAAAAACCTGTTAGAATGGTTACTATCAAAAAGAAAAAATATGTTAAGTATCATTGAGGATGTAAAGAAGAGGTAATGCTTTTACTTTGTTGGTGGTGAGGCAAATTTGTATAGCCATTATGAAAAGTAGTTTGGAGGTGTCTCAAAAACTTTAAAATAGAACTGTCATATGATTCAGCAATTCCACTTCTGGGTATATGCCCAAAGGAAACAAAATCAGTATCTTGAAAAAACATCTGCACTCCCACGTTTATTGCAGCATTCTTTACAATAATCAAGATATAGATTTATTCTAGATGTCTATCAGCAAATCAATGGATTAAAAAATGTGGTAGATGAATGCAATGACGTATCATTCCTATCATTTTTTCAAATATGGATGAATTTGGACAACATTATGCTAGGTGAAATAAGCCAGACACATAAGACAAGATGCTGCACAATCTCCCTTAGGTATGGAATCTAAGGGATTCCATGAGTTCTAGGATTCATGACACAGAGTAGAATGGTAGTTGAGTATAAACAACAATACTGTATTGATGATGAATATAGTTAATAATACTATATTGTATACTTGAAACTTTCTAAGAGTCAAACTTAAAGGTTCTCACCACACACATACACAAATGGTAATTATGTGAGTCGATAGACATGTAAATTAGCTTGAATGTGGCAACCATTTCACAATGTATATATATCAAAATATTATGTTATATACATTAAGTACATACAATTTTTATTTGTCAATTATATGTCAATAAATATATAAAAAATGTAATTATAAAGCTATAAAAATTTCTAACAAAAATATATTGTTAATCTCAAGTAAAAGTTAATTTTTTTACAGATTATTCATTTTATTGTTACATAATTATACATATTTATGGGGATCATATGATATTTTGATACATGCATATATTGATGAAATAAGGGTAACTGAAGTAGTCATCACACCTCAAACAATTATTACTTGTTTGTGTTGGGATTATTCCAGAGCTTCTTTTCTAACTCTTTTGAAATATACAACTGTAGTCACCCTACTGTGCTATCAAACATTTGAACTTATTCTTTATCTAACTGTATGTTTGTACCCATTAACCAACTTCTCTTTATAGCTCCACAACCTCCCCACACACTCTGTCCAGCCTCTGGCAGCCAGCACTCTACTCTCCACCTTCATGACATCACCTACTTTAGCTCCCACATATGTGTGAGAAAATGCAATTTTAGTCTTTCTGTGCCTGGCTTATTTCACTTCACAAAATGACCTCTAGTTCCATCCATGTCACTGCAAATGACAGGACAGTAAAAGTCATTTGAGATTTTTGCTGGAAGTATGACAACAGTATTCTACTTTATGGCCAGTTTTATGTAATCAATAAGTCTAAATGAGATATAACATTGTTTCTCTCATCAGTTGTTTAAACTTCCTTTGTATAAGTTTCAGGAAATACATTTTTAAATGTTTTGTGATAAAAACACAGAGTTTTTCAATATTGTGTTTCAGTGAAAATCATGCTAATTCAGTATGTATGGTTACAGCTGTTCTATTTGACAATAAAGATATATTTTAGAGGTTTTTTTTTTTTAAAAAATGAATTACTGCTTTCTGAGGGAGTATCTACAATTATATGCCTTTATTTAGGGAAAGAATTGAAACAATTATCTGTTTAATCTGAGGCCTAATTTCTACTGACTGTGGCATTTTTAGCTCCTTTCCTTCAAACCTAACCAAAAACACTGATGATATTTAAATAAAAGAATGCAACTCTACACATGGCTGCCAAAAAGAGAAGATGGAGCTGCCATTTTGAGCATGCCTAGTCCCAGGAGCAAACTATGTGGGCTTGTCTAGCTGCTATGGCAGTTGCTAATCGAGATATGACTACTGTAGAAATAGCCTATGGAGCAATTCGTGAAATTGATAAGGTTCAGTGCATGAATTCTATAAAATATCTTCCATCCAAAGAATCAGGAATGGCCCATATACTATTGTTTAGTGGGAACATACAGGAGACTGAAACAGTACTTCTTCAGGCTGGCCTTGTTTATCAAGCAATCCAGATCAATATTAATCTCTACAACTGGGAAAGGGCTCTGGAACTGGCTGTAAAACACAAAACACATGTTGATACGATTCTTACTTACTGTCAAAAGTTTTTGGAGGCATTTGGTAAACAGGAAACTAATAAATGATACTTGCATTTTCAGAAGGCCTCCAAATAGATTGGGAGAATATCAAAGCCAAAATCGAGATGGAAATTACAAAAGAATGAGGGCAATCATCGGACAGCCAATCCAGCAAGAGTATGGGTCTAAAGCCCTAAATGCCATGCTTATCTTTAAGTTTTATTTTTTGAAACATATTCTGATTTACCATGGGTAAGCATGTTTTGGTCGCTAAAAAAAAAAAGCACCCGGGCATGGTGGCTCAAGCCTGTAAACCCAGCACTTTGGGAGGCTGAGGTGGGCAGATCAAAAGGTCAGGAGACGGAGACCATCCTGGCCAACATGGTGAAACTTCACCTCTACTAAAAATACATATTTTAAAAAATATATCTAGAATGGGCAAGAAGGATTCTCCTCAATTCTCTCTTGACTTGAGAATGGTCAAGCAATAGTCCCTGAAGTCTGAATTTGTGAAAATTTCCTTAGGTGATAAACCTGTTTGATTACTTTTAATTTAATATGTCCCAAAGTTATTACGACATAATCTTTTAAATAACAAAACAAACACTCCTTTGAAAGTCTTCTGTGAACCCATTTCTGGTAATGGTACATTATAGAGTGGGAATTTTCTGGAATGTTGAAATATTCTAAATGTACAGATGAAGTTTTTACAAAAGGAACACATCCTGCACCTAAATCGAGAAATAGAATGTTACTAGGACACCAGTAGCCTCCATATAATTTCTTCCAATCATCCCCGCTACCAACTTTCCAGGAAAGAATCATTCTGAATTCTAACATCAGAGATTAGTTTAGCCTGTTTATGAAGTTTTATCTTTGTATATATGGAATAACAAGATGTACTTTTGTATGTGTCTGCCTTCTTTCAACATAATGCTTGTGAAATTTATCAGCATTCTTTCATGAAATTATAATTATGTGAAACGTGGCACCTTCGTTATTATTTACCTTGAAATATCTTCTACTTTCCACCATTTCATTTTTGACTTATTTATTAGTACGTGGCTTAAATTTCAAGAAGTTTGGAATTTTCTGGTTTATTTTTTGTACTGATAGCTAGGCTAATTCCACCACGACAAAATTACATATTTCTAATTATTTCAGTATTTTGAAATTTGTTGATATTTGCTTTGACTCACTGCATGGTCAACTTTTGTAAATGTTATATTTTTCTTTGAAAAGGATTTTTATTCTGTTCTTATTAGATACAGTTTTCTTTGTATGTCAAAGAAGTCAATTTTGCTCATTAGCTTTTCAGGTCTTTTATAACTTTATTGATTTTATTTTTGCTTATCTAAGTATTTAGAGAGTTGCTTTAGTCTCCTAATATAACTGTGGATTTTTCTGTTTCTCCCTTTATTTATATCAGTGTGTGATGTGATATTGAGCACATATTTAGAGCCTTATAGTTTTCTGCTTATTTGATTCTTTTGCCAATAGTAAATGTCCCATTTCATCTCTAAAAATGCATTTCTATTAATGTTTATCTTATATTAATAAAGCTACTCCATTTTTTGTCAATGACTGCAAAGTATATGATTTCCTTTAATCTGTCCCTTATATTTATTTTCTATTATAAGAAAATAATAATAGGTTTTTCTATTATAAGCAGCATATACAGCCATTAAATATTTTTTGACTAAGTTTGATATTCTCAGTTTTTTTACTTGAAGCATTGACTCCATTTACCTGTGATGAAATTCCTATATAGGTAATAAAATTACATGTAAAGAAATTACTACTACCTTATGTAGTAGATAGTTTATACTACTACCTTATTTGTTTCCATTTAATACAACTGTTTTATATATCACTTTCTTCTCTTTTCTCACCATCTTTTGCATCAATCAAATATTTCAATTATTATACCTTCTTCAGTCATTAGTTATGCATAATTTTTAAATTCTTTGAGTGATTACACTATAAAATACATCAGGTATCACTGACTGATTTCAAGCTATTACAAATGTTTTTCTACGTTTTTCCTAATAATGTTATCTTAAAACACTTTAATTAAATTTACTCCTCCCATTGTTTGTGTGTTATCACTCTCATGCATTTTAATTGTACATCATTTTTAAATCCCAAAGACAGTATTATCATTTTATATAATCCATATTCAATTATATTACCTATCTGTGCTTCTTCTATGTTCAAAATTTGGCAAATACCTTTCATTTCCAAGTTTCTCTCTGGGATCATTTGCCTTCTGCATAAAAAACTTCTGTTAATTTTTATCTTAAGGCATGCTTCTTATGGCATTCTCTCAAGTTTGATGTTTCTCAAAAATATTTTTTAAATATATTTTTCTGGGGTAGAACTCTAACTTGGGAGTGTGTTTGTTAGTTTGTTTGTTTTAGCACTTTAAAGTTGTCACTCCATTCTCTCTTGTTTCTGTTCTTATTGTTGCACCTTTAAAGGTCAAGTGTCTTTTGTCTCAAGCTGCTTTTCTTCTTCTCTTTAGTTTTTGGCATTTGTATCACTATGTGTCTAGTTAATTTTTGTGACCTGTTTGGGGTTCACAACTCTTCTTGAATCTTTGAGTTAATGTTTCTCATCAATTTGGAGGGGGGAAAAAATGCCAATCTCTTTTGATGTTGCTTCTGTCTCTTTTTCTCTCTTCTCTTTTTGGTATTACAAATAAATACATATGTTTTAGAACTTCCAGTTGTGCTCCATATAGACCTAATGATTATTTGTGTACTTCCTTTCTTTTTCTGTTTATTTTAGCTTATGTATTTTCTTAGCTTTTAGGTAGCTCCTCAATTCTATCTTCTACTCTTCTAATCTGCCACCAAATTGATCTGGGTTCTTAATCCTCTCATTGTACTTTTCAGTTTGACAATTTCCAGTTGATTCTTTCTGTAGAGTCTAAATCTAAGCAGGGCTTTTTTTTTTTTTTTTTTTTTTTTTTTTTTTTTTTTTTTTTTTTTTTTTTTTTTTTTTTTTTTTTTTTTTTTTTTTTTTTTTTTCTTGATTATAATTCACAATATTCATGTTTGCATTGGCTGAATTGAGTTGAAGCTGGGTTTCAGCTTTGAAAAGGCCCAGTCTTCCTCTGTTCATAAGACGAGTTCTCCAGAAGTTTCATCTGAGAGCATGGTACATTTGCTATGACCCTCTCCCTAGAAAGTCTTAAAGTCTAATCATTACCTCCTCAGCAGTCTGAGACTAACAAAAATTCAGTTCTACTTTTCAGATTTCTTTGCTTATATTTTTAGCTTTTATCACTGCATAGTTTCAAAATTTGACAAATAATCTGAGGGTGAAGCAGCCCTGTTCTCCTTTAATCTCCAAGTTTCTCAGTTTGTTCTTTTGAGTCCATCATAAGCCCTGCTCTTTTCTCTGATAAGAGTTTTCTGTTTGGTACAAAACCATTATATTCATCTTCTTGCCTACACCAAGAATTATTACATAAATGCAGAGAAAAACTAGCTGCAGAATGTCAGACTACCTCTCCATGATTTTCCCTTCTCTGGAATATTAATTCTTCTAGTTCTTGTTGCTTCAGCAGTTCTAGATATAAGCCTTTAATAAATTATTTTTATATTTGATTAATTCATTCTAGTTGTTGTTTTATATTTGGTCTACTTCTAGCATTGGTGTGCCATAGCCATTCCGTCCTACCTAGAAGCTTGTAATTTTATTTTATTTTCACTGAGAGAATAATTTTTCTTTTAAAAAAAAAAAAAAAACTATACCTTCAGTTAGTTCTAGATACAAGGGGATCAAAGCAGTGTTTCAATTTAAAATTTTTTTTATTGGAATGTCTTCTCAATAACAGATTCTATTTTTAAATGTGAATAGACCAAAACAATTAGAAATATCTGAGAATACTGATTTTGCTGTCAAAATTTTACTCGTTTTGTATAGGAACCTGTTTTTTAATAAAGTGTGGCTAAAGATACTGACTTGGGTGATGCATTTTACATTCCAGAATCTACTCAATGAGACCATAATAAAATATAATTCATCACAAAACATGCCAATCAAAAAAAATTTAACAAACACAATGACAAATTGATTGTTACTCATGGTAGAATTGAGACAAAATTAGCACACTGCTAATAATTCTTGTTTCTGTATCAGCACTACTGAGCTATTCCTCTCAGATAGGTGAAGGAAATAGTAGGATTCTAGACCATTTAGAAGTTTCCAGGGCAATGGATCACTGCTGCATGCATCATCTTCTGTCAAGAAAAAGGCAAAGCTTAAGATAGTCTTGGGCCTCTTGGCATATGGAACACATATTGTGCCTTGTTTCAAAAAAGATTCAAGATGACTTACAAAAGTAAATTTAAAATTGCATTATAAAGAGTGGAAGCTATCCGGGCAAAGAAAAAACAAAAAGAAGATAATTGATAAAGCTAGGGATAAAGTAATATTCACTATTAGGGTCAATATAAGTGAGCCATGCAATATATTAATTGCCATGCTTCATTTAGACAAATAAAGAATTTAATCATTTTGTTTGTCTCCTTTATCAAGATATTGCTCAACCAATCAATTGAAATATACAAGATGATTCATTTCACTGGGTTTGAAAAACCAGATTCCTAAATAAATTTGGAGGTGGTCTTTGTGATTACCTCCAACATCATGATAATTATGACTCAGGCCAATTCTAAAGGCAAGTGGAATTAACACCTGTGAGATTTGCTGTGAAGAACTTTCTGTTCCATATGGATTTCTTCTATTTCAAAATTTCCTTATCCCCAGACCTTTTCTACATTGTACAATATATTATACTAGAGGTTGGCGAACATTTTCTGTAAAGGCCCAATAGTGAATATTTTGGACTCCAGGGGACATATGGTCTTGCCAGAATTACTCAACTCTGCCATTGTATCAAAAACAACTATGGATGATACATTAAAAAATGAGTGTGACTGTACTTCATAATAAATACAACTTTGATTACAAAAGCAGGCAAAGGCTGAATTTGGTCCACAGGCATTTTTTGACAACCTCTGCTTTAAACTAAGATCGTGTTTCACAAAATGTTCCACAGTACTCCAAGCAGAGATGCCCCCGGAGCCTATCTCAAAATGTCTTTAATACTTTGTATTCTATTCTTAAAAGCCATTATAATTGTGTGTTCTACTTTACAATAATAAAATTCAATGATAGTATACAGACATTTCAAGTTTTTCAAATTATAAACTAAAATGTTTGCTACTGGTGCAGTAAAAAAATTGGCCTTGCCCCAAGAGAGGGCTCGCCTTTCCTCTCAGCTTCCAAGAGGTAGCTTACGTCATACCTCGTTAGAAGTGTCTTTGCTTGGGTGGGGACTTTCCAAGCCAGGAAGATCAACAATGTGATTTAGGCTGGGGGCTTTGGGTCACACATTCTCAGTCAGCCTGGATACTGAGTTTTACTGTGTGGGAAATCAATCAATCATATCTATGTAGTGAAGCCTCAATAAAAACTCTAAACTTTGAATCTTATGTGAGTGTCCCTGTTTGGCAATACTCGATGCATAAGACCACCCAGCAATTCCAAGAGAATATAAGTCATCCAGACTCCATAGGAGAAGACAACAAAAGCTTCACATTTGGAATCCTCCCAGACTCTGCACTATGTGTATCTTCCTTTGGTCAATTTTAATCTGTATCCTTTCCTTTAACAAGCCATAACAATCACTATGACAACTTTTAATGAGTTCTTCAAGCCCTTCTTTTGAATTGCTGAACCTGAGGTGGTTTTGAGAACCCTCTCAAACTTGCAGTTTGGTGTCAGAAGTGAAGGTTGTTTGTGCAGAACTGTGCCCTCAAATGTTGTAGTTTGGCCAACTCCAGGCACTACTATATTATTCCGTGCTTTATTCTGCCTCTGGTTTACCTTATCTTGTATCTGGCAGTTCACAAAGGCTAGTTGAGAAGTAGAGGATAATGAAAATTAAGATCCCAGGGGGAGGATCCAAGATGGCCGTTTAGGAACAGCTCAGGATTGCAGCTCCCAGTGAAAGCGCAGAGGGTGAGTGGACGCCGCATTTTTATTGCCCACAGACTAGGCAATTCCCAGGCAGAGGAGCTCCACGGGTCGCCAGCGTGGCTGTTTCAGCC